>NC_090252.1:25618489-25918489 GCF_037325665.1 Littorina saxatilis | reverse complement strand
GCACGAAAGAATCTTTCATTGTGGCTTTCTTTTAATGGACATGACATGTTCAGGGTTTACAGTCAGACTGAACACTGGGGACGTTTTTAAGATTCTCTATATTGAGACTTTTCTCACATTTTTGGTGGTCTTAAAAGTTGGATGTAACTGTGTGTGAACAAAGAAAATGGCACTTGCTTAGAAGAGGACCAGTACCAACTTCATGTGTTCATTTCAAACATTTTCATAATGATTAGTTGTGCTGACATTGTTTCAAAGGCAATATTTTTTAATGCCTATCAAAGTTGTGATAAAAAAATTCCTGTGATGCAGTTCATTATGCGGGTTTAATGAATGATCTAAACAAAGCACTGCGGTTGGACCTTTTGTTTGTGTGTTGTTGATTTTTCTCATGCATGCTTTGTTTGCTGTTATTGTTTTCTAAACATATTTTCTGATTCTATGTTCATGTTTTGACTTAATCTCCCACAAGTGTAACTAGTAGAACAGATTTTCAATAATTCAAATGTGATTTCACGATTGGAAGTACAGTAACGAGGTAACCACAGTTGCAATGTCTACAAGAACACAGACACACACTCACACAAACACAATCACACAGCCAGTATGCTTTTCAGGCAGGTTCTAGCTTTGAAGGAATAATAGTAATAGTAAATAGAAATTAAAAAACAGTCCAACTCTTTCATCTTTAACTTTCATACGTCTTGTTGTTTGACTGTGTCCAGTTTCTCTTTGTACTCATGACAAGCTGAAAGACGGTTTTCTTACATTGTGACTCACACAACAGCTACACAGCACAGTTGTATCATTGAACTGTATTGCAGTATAGGGAAAACATTTGTTAGCAACGCAGGTTATAACGATACATGTTTACACTATACAACATACCCAAACATACCTTGTTTAAAAGCCACAGACAAAATTAAAATCATACAGGGAAAGAATATAATTATATATGGACTAAGGAAAGCAGACCTAATATTGGAGCTATTTGATTGTCTTTGAACAAAGCTAATATTGACAGAGAAAAAATTCACATATATCATATTCTTAATGTGACTGCTAGTTTTTATCATGTTTACATGCTATTAATGTCAAATAAAAATATTGACTGTAACAGTAATACTATTTGCGAGTATGGTAGTATGAGTGAGTCACATACACATGTATCACACATGTTTGTATGAACAAAAACAAACATACCACAGCAAGAGAGCACACACACACACACACACACACACACACACACACACACACACACACACACACACACACACACACACATCAAAATCCTCTCATCACCACAACCTGTCTCCAAAATTGTCACTTCGACGATAACTTGTGATCTTAAAACCATGGAAGAGGTACAGCCCGTAGTCTGTATTTCTGAGAAAGGCGGCAATTTTGCCAAAACCGCTCCTGGAAATGATGAGAACATCACACACGGCGAGCACCAGCTGGTCCCAAATGGCGCGACCTAAGCCAGCACAGGCGTCTGTGCCCCGGTCAGTGTCCACGTGAGTGATGGGGCCCGAGCTGGACATGAATACCCTCGGGAACTTTTCTCTGGCCATTGCTAGCACCTGCAGTCATCCAAGTAAAAAAACCAAAAAAAGAATATGTGCTATGAATATAGACAACAGCAGTAAGTGAGAGTTATGCAGAACAAGTCTTCTTGCACCCAAGAGAATATGAAGCATTGAAATGAACACACAACTTTAATGCTCCCCATCCCCCACATCAAAAACTACACAAATATCCCTTTTAAAAGGTAACAAATACCCCCTGCGAGTTAGGGGGAGTCCCATATTGGTTGGGACGAGAAAGAATTTACCCGATGCTAACCAGCATGTCGTAAGAGGCGACTAACAGGTTCTGTTTCTCCTTTTACCCTTGTTAAGTGTTTCTTGTATAGAATATAGTCAATGTTTGTAAAGATTTTAGTCAAGCAGTATGTAAGAAATGTTACGTCCTTTGTACTGGAAACTTGCATTCTCCCAGTAAGGTCATATATTGTACTACGTTGCAAGCCCCTGGAGCAATTTTTTGATTAGTGCTTTTGTGAACAAGAAACAATTAACAAGTGGCTCTATCCCATCTCCCCCCTTTCCCCTATCCCATCTCCCCCCTTCCCCCGTCGCGATATAACCTTGAATGGTTGAAAACGACGTTAAACACCAAATAAAGAAAGAAAGAAAGGTAACAAATTAAAATGATAGCAACAGCGTTTCACAAGTATATATATGCTTTGATATGGACCCAAACTGACTGTGAATGCAAAACTGATGATTGATTTGGATGAATGATGCCTTAATTACATAAATCACACACAGGCAGCAGTAGCAACAATAAAAATCAGTGTTTGTTTTCGAGTTACTGCAATTTCAAAGCATTATCTCATTTGCTTTGGAAAAGGTAAACATGTTCTACCGACTTCAGATCAAGTTTTTATTTAACTTATGAAAACATACATACATGTAGCAATTGATCAACTCTACTTCCCCCTTTACCTCACCTTTGTTTTGTCAGATGTAAAGAAGATCCTGTAGCGGTCGGAATCGTTGAACTGCCGCAGAAAGTCGAATAGGACGTGGAGAGAATCCAGAGTATTGAAGATGTTCCACCCTCGGAGATCAGAATCATCCCCAGTGCGGATCTGAGCGCAAGCCAGCTTAGTGTTTGCCGGGGGCCGTATCCCTTGGAAATCGCCCTGTAGTGCCTCTGTGGGTAGTTTCCACTGGAACAGTTGCTGTATTACATGGCGGTAGATTTCCCCTGTCGACATCTGGGAAGAATTGTGAAGAGTGTTGGTTTAGTGAACTCTAAGATGGATATAGTCTTTGTGTGGTTGTGGGGGGAGGGGGGTCAGGGTATACATGTGTGTTTGGGTGTGTGTGTGTGTGTATGCATGTCACCCAATGTCAATACGGCGACCGGAAGTACATTTTGACAAGTTCCTAAATATTTGTATGGCTTTTTTGTGCAATATTTGTGTTTTTGTGTTGCTCTATCATTCATCAACACAGAATAATGGGTGATGTATAAAATGCCATATATAGCCGTGCTATATGTGTGAGTGTACAGTATACAAGCTATATGGCGGTAAGGTATATGACGGGTGCTTGCATTTCACCTCACGACAGAGTGAGGAGTAACCTGACGGCCCTGCCAATGTTTTTTTCGTAGTACATGTAATGATGTATGCTCCGGTGGGTGAAAACCATATCAAACGTTGGAACATTCATTCTTTCTCATTTGCTGGAAAATGCCGGTAACGTAGATGGCGGTAAAGGAACCCACAAGTCCATTGTTTCTCTTAATTGCTTAAGTTCTTCGCTAGACTCAGACTTACCGCAGCAGTAAACATGCATAGCCATGGTGAAGACTCACGAGGACTTCTTCATGCACAAAAATGATTGCAGCAACAGCACTGATGTTCGTATCATTCAAACTGATAGTGCATGGGATCAGAAAGAGCTTGCCTATATATTTTTTTTTAAGTATATTTTGAAAAAGCCCGGACAGTAATTAATGTAGGTAATATTTATCGCTCTCAGAACTAGGACTAACAAGTAATTGACATGTGTCGCAGTTAGCTCATGGTCGACCATAACAGAGGTTAGTAAAAGTTCTTTTTTTCGTATTAGCTGCAGGACCCCGGACACCGAAAACATGAAATGGTCGCTTCTTATTCAGTTATTGACGTCGATGTTGCGTGATAATCTAAAGCTCTGGCCTGGGCAGGACATAAGACTATTAAAAGCTACATGCCACCCTTACGGGCGAAGAAAATATTGGTTCTCCTGGTGCCTATCTGTTGATAGCAAGGCACCTGAATGATCAACAGAAAAGGAACATAAAAACAAAAGTGAAGAGACAAAAATCAATGTGGGGAAATAAACCAAACCTTTGGTGCAAGCCAATCATGCCTTTGTGCCCTGGGGTGAGTCCTCAGCATGTGCACCACCTCCATGTTCCACGTGATGAAGACATAGTCCGCGTCCGTCTCGGCGATGTTGAGGTCATCTTGTCCCAGCATCCTCTTCACGAGGTCGTACGTGTGACCTACGTTGATCCCGAGCACGTGGTGCACGCTTTGTCCTTCTGTCTCTTCTACGTTCAGCGTCCAGTTCACCTGTGTCAGTGAAAAATATACTTTTACACTCTGGTATGTGTGTGTGGAGGGGGGGGGGGACGTGCAAGAGAGAGATGGGGGCAAAGAGAGGGAGTTTCATTTGTATGATCTTGTCTGTCCGACTGTCTGTCATATCTTTCTCTGTGGATGTCTGTTGTTTGTTGCATTCCTTGGCCTCAGTCACACGTTCTAAAACTTGGTTCGGCCTGATTAAAACTTGGCTGCATTTACTTATGGGGGTAGAACAGAATTGATGGCGTGTGTGACCGCTTGGACTATTTATTTGCATGTATGATACAGGGACAAATGTGATATTTGTAGGCCTAGGCCTATACTAGTGATTACTGTGTGTGATACATGAAATGTGATATGAATGCTGTTTTTATATGTTATACTCTTACTTTCTGCCTATGTCTTAATCCCAAGCGCAAGACAAATTCTTCTATGTGGAAATTGAAGCCAATAAAATTTGAGTTGAGTTGAGTTGAGTTGAGTTGGACTGTTCATGGCCCGTAATTCTATGATGTTACTCTATTCAGTCCCTCTTCACCAGAGTCCTGCCCCAACCACATCCCCCAAACGTCATCATCCCTATCCCAGTAACCTCACCTTCAAAACGCGGCTAGCAACTTTGTTGTGTTTCTTTCTTGTAACACTGATTGTAACACAATTTTTTTTCCCTTCATCGGTTTCTTCGTTCGTTCTCAGTGTTTGTTTGAAAGTCAACAATGTATTTTGACTCGAATCACAAACTCTTTCTTTTAACATATGTTACTGCAGTGGAACCCCCTTTTAACATCCAGGGCCGGATCTGGGGGGGGGGGGGGGGGGGGGGGGCCTGGGTTCCGGCCCCCCCCCCCTCCCCCCGGCCATCCGATGTACCTCTCAGAGAAAAGAAAAAAAATATGTCGGACTTATTTACTAGGCATATATGTCTTTGTGATTATTCCACTGAACCACTATGGTAAATGAATATCTGAAGTATTTTGTTACTGTTGAAAATGTGTAATTTTGATTCCCAGTTGCAAGGAAAGACCAAAAAATGACCTCACAAATGCAACATTTTCTCAGCTTCTGGGAGGCTTTGCCCCCCAGACCCCACCAGAGGTTGCCCCTGCACCCCACCAGGGCCTCAGCGGCCCCTGGACCCCTGCCTTCAGTTGGACACCCCCCCCCCCCCCCCCTCAAATGAACTTAATTGGTCCGGCCCTGACATCCCCGATTTAGGACTTAATTCTTCCCTATCAGTTGAGACCCTGCTGTTTAGACTGTTCTGTTAATAACCTCTGTAAATGTACCCCCAGTTTAAGACTTTCTAATTTTTCAGACCAGATGATTGTTTAGGTCTTAAGAGGGAGGTTCCAGTGTACCTTGTTGGGCGCCAGGAAGGTGGCGACGTCGCAGGGACGCGGCATGTACAGCTTGAAGTCTCTGTCCATCAGCACAGACAGCACGAAGGCACTGACCACCCCTTTCTGGCGGTCAGCCCACCCTCCGCATGCACTGGCGCTGACCACACAGGTAATCATAAATGGGTACCACTAAAACGAGTTAACGTTAGGAAAAACGGACAGTCGAAATTGTAAATATACGGGAAGTCTGCCGTCGGTTTGTACACAAAATCCTGGCAAGAAACTATAATCATTTCACATCAATTCAAGTTTCTGTGACTACTGTGCGCGCGCGCGTCACGTGCGCATCTGTCTGTCTGTTTGTCTTTAAAGCTTGTAGGGGAAGGGCCCCTAATATGGACCACTTTTTGTTTATTGCTGAGTGATAACTAGCTTGTTTTCTTGCGAAGAAGTTTCATTTTGTGGTTGGTAGTCCTTCTCTCTTAGTTTAACCGTTAGGCATAATTAGAGTGAAATAGCTTTGATAGACCTTCAGCAAAAATTAAATACAGAAAAAATCACAAATGGTCCATATTAGGAGCCTGGGCGCCCAATATGGACCAGTGAAGCGGCCTTCACGAATCACTGTTAAAAGCCCCCTATACTTCAAAATAACATGATACAACTTAGTGTGCAAATCAGACTAATTCAAATATGCTTTAGATTGATCTGTTTCGGGTTGATGAGAGCATTATTTGAATCACACCAGGAAACTAAAGAAGCTTATCAAAAACAGAGTGAAAATAAGTGAAATTATCAACTTCCACAATAAAAAGACTATTTGTTATATTTTTTTGAAATCTCGAGGGCTAGTTATAGGTTATTTTCAGCAAGCTTCTTAATGAATTAATTGAAATTGTCTTTAGTTTTTATTTTCTTCGATTTGTTGAAGGTGGTCCATATTAGGGGACTCACACATACTTTGAGGTTTTGCTATTATTTTTTGTTTGCAGTAGAAACTCGGGGTACACACTGTTAAAATGTAACAAATACTGTCTGAGCTGTCATATATAGCCATTTTTGTGTTATGAAAGCTTTGGCTGTGGACAGAAACGAGTTCGTTTTAGGCGTCAAATTTAGAGTGAACCCTGCCAAAAGTGAAACAAGTCGCGTAAGGCGAAAATACAACATTTAGTCAAGCTCAGTCGAACTCACAGAATGAAACTGAACGCACTGCATTTTTTCACAATGACCGTAGTCTGCCGCTTGTGCAAAACGGAGTGAAACTGACGAGCCTGTTCAGCGCTGTAGTGCATGCATTGTTTCGGTGTGCTGCATAGCACGCTTTTCTGTACCTCTCTTCGTTTTAACTTTCTGAGCGTGTTTTTAATCCAAACATATCATATCTATATGTTTTTGGAATCAGGAACCAACAAGGAATAAGACGGAATTGTTTTTAAATCGATTTCGGAATTTTAATTTTGATCATAATTTTTATATTTTTAATTTTCAGAGCTTGTTTTTAATCCAAATATAACATATTTATATGTTTTTGGAATCAGCAAATGACGAAGAATAAGATGAAATTGTTTTTGGATCGTTTAATAAAAAAATACTTTTAATTACAAGTTTCCGATTTTTAATGACCAAACTCACTCATTAGTTTTTAAGCCACCAAGCTGAAATGCAATACCAAACCCCGGCCTTCGTCGAAGATTGCTTTGCCAAAATTTCAATCAATTTGATTGAAAAATGAGGGTCTGACAGTGCCGCCTCAACTTTTACAAAAAGCCGGATATGACGTCATCAAAGACATTTATCGAAAAAAACAAAAAACGTCCGGGGATATCATACCCAGGAACTCTCATGTAAAATTTCATAAAGATCGGTCCAGTAGTTTGGTCTGAATCGCTCTACACACACACACAGACACACAGACACAGACACACACACACACACATACATACACCACGACCCTCGTCTCGATTCCCCCCCTCTATGTTAAAACATTTAGTCAAAACTTGACTAAATGTAAAAAAGAAAAAAAAGCCTAACGGTTTTGAGGTTCGTGTTTCTGCAACTGTTTAGACATGTGCAACTTATCCAGAGAGGGTGAATAAAGCGAATGAAATTGGTTTGAGCGCTCTAGCGCCGTTAGTTTGTCCAGGGACCTATAATATAGGTCTATGGTTTGTCAGAACAAGAGCCGGGTACCGGTCCATATTAGGAGCCTTTCCCCTACGTCTCTCTCTCTCTCTCTCTCTCTCTCTCTCTCTCTCTCTCTCTCTCTCCGTCTCCGTCTCTCTCTCTCTCTCTCTCTCTTCTGTGCGCTCATACACACTCCCACACACACGCGCACACACTGGCACACACCGTCACACACACACACACACACACACACACACACATGATAAACGCGGCACACTGACACACACATCGGCAAACACAAACACACACACACACACACACACACACACAAAGGCACATCATTCCTAAACCTCAGCTGTGTGTCACATGCGATCAAGTAAACTTGCTCCACTCATTTTCATCTTACTTGCAGGAATAGATTATTGTTCGCCGTTTGGGGATGACATCACTGCCAGCCCTTGCCACAGCCCCTGCTCCACCCATTGAATGTTTCGTCACAAGACTATCTTTGTCTTTCACGTGTACTAGGCGTTGTGTCGGATTCACAGGGTGAGCGAATGTTTCTGGGTGTCCTCCGTTGGAATGATTTTGTCCCACAGTTTTGTTTGTGCTCGGTGAATGGTCTGAACGTTTCACTTTACTGTTCACGTATATGTCTGGTTTAAACAGACGATTGTGCTTCTGTTGAGGCAGATACCGAGAAACACGCGTTCTTTCGACACTGTATGGGAGGAACCTTTTGCCTTGGACATTGTCACTGTATAGAAACTGTCTTGGTTTCTCGTGTCTGTCTTTGTTTTGTTCATTGACGAGAAGTCTAGTTGATGGCCTCGTGTTTTTGATGATGTGTGAAAACTGTCCGCCAAGGCCGCTGTGTGTCATGAGGTTCTTGTGCTGATGACCGTTATCAGCAGGAACGCCAAGATTGGTGTTGTCATCAACATTGTTGTCAACAGCAGCAGCTTTCACGGGTGAAAGTAGATGTTGGTTGTGACTGACACCACTAGAAAGGGAGTAGATCAACCACACACTGAGCATGACAATGCCCAGCACCAGCACCTGCACATAGTCAACCACGAGATGATGAAGCATGACGACGACGATAATGAAGACTATGACGATAAAGATAATGATCAATGACGACCATTATCCTAAAAGCATTTCAGTAAACTTACCTTTCTTTTCACAATCTTCATTTTCGGGTGTTCTCTTCGAGAAAGCAGGAACAAACACGGTATTCCGGATGCTGTGCACCTGTATTGCTGTATTGGTTGACAGCCAATGTGTGTCAAACGACTGGAAGAAAAGCGGACCAGAGCAGCGGAGTGACGTTATTATCTTATCATGTCAAAAGCTCCATCTTACTGAACAATTCATTGTGAGCAGTCCCTAGACTTGAACAGATTGTGTAGAACAACCTGGATACATGCATGTAGTATAGTATATAGATATATATGTTTAGGCGCCATTTGCATTTCTCAACGTTCAGATCACTACAAAAGCGGTATGCTCCATTCAAGTTCTCAGTTTACATTCTTGTAAGAGACTACGCTTGTTAAGTCAACCGTGCTTGTCACATAGGCGCCCGACACTATAATTATATATATCTAGCTGTACTGAAGCAGCCAAAAGTGGGTCATTTAGTGGGGCTCGTATGTTGCAGACGCACTCATAAATCATTCACATCTTGCAACAAACATCATACTTTGTGGTATTGTTCCTTATAATTATTTAAGGGATTTCAGATACAGAGCCACTTCAGAAATCGTTTTTTTTGTCTTTGATAGGGAATAAAAGGCTGCATTTACAGCAGACGAAATTCGTACCAAAAGCGCTCAGCAGTAAATATTCCCAACTCAGCAAATGTAAAATTCAATGGTTTACCATGCACCAGAAGTTGTCTGCTGATAACACATGCATGACATAAATACTCTTATGGGTATTTTTGTGTTCTGGTATTTAATTTGATCGTTTTTAGAATTTTATATATCCGCAGCATGAAAATTCAAGATGGCGGCCTCCGCAACATTGCGTGTTTTGATTTGAGCGAAAACAACGTTTCTGAAGGTAAGTTTTCAAGAATACGCATCCATTCACCAATGTCACATCATTTTACTGTTTAATTCTCCCCTGGGGTCTGTTATTCATCGGGTGAAGCGCTGAAATGCAGAGTAATCTTGCAATAGCTCATCAAGCTTGATTGTGATGCTGAGGCCTAAAAAAAAAATAGGTGTGGTTACGGTAACCCGACCTACCCTATTTTTAGGGGCCGATCCTATAACTTTTTATTACATTTGTCAAAAAAAAACCAAAAAAACCCAACAAAAAAAACCAACGAGTGCAGAAAACGCAATGAAAGCTAAAGCGCTCGAGTCGCACACTTATTTCCCTGTCAAGTAGGTTTAATTTGTACACATTGGAAAAAAAGTTAAAAAACATAAAAAGTGATTGCCTACCTTCCTACCCTATTTTTTTGGCTATGTTACCTTAACCACACCTATTTTTTTTTTTGGCCTGATAGATCTAGATCTATCTGTTGATTACAAGTAAGGAAATCATGATCGCCACGCTGGTGATTTTAAACAGATTAAACGAACTTTGAATAAAAGGCGAGGAGAAAGAGATTGTTCATGGTATGATAAATGATTAGTCCTGCCTACGTTAAGGACTTCCATAAGGTGGGGAGGGGTAGAGTCAAAAACTGAGTGAGGATGACCAGATAGTAGGATGACCAGCTGGAGATAAAAACACTCCACTCCCCATGTCTTTACAGTGTTGTGATCAAACTTTCAAAGACGGTAGGTAACAGACAAAAGCATACAGTGTATGCTAATCAAATGAGATAAGTGGTTTTGAAAAATGAAGAGGTACCGCTCTTTGAGTTTTACAATTTTGGTTTGTTGCTTGTTTCTCATCCTTTTGCTTATTTTAAGTTGACCGTGCATTGGTGTGAATTTTATTTTTACAGGATATATACAAGAGTTACACCACATGCCGGTTCCTGGGAACAAGCGTTCTGCATTTATTCCGGTGCCACAGAAGGGAGCCGATTTCACTAGTACTACTGTATCAAGGTTTGTTACCTAATACATCTTAACAGTAAGATTTTTTTATTTGTATTAATTGGAACATGTTTGCACATCATTTGTAAGCGACCTCTGTGAATTTGATGGGTTTAACGTACGAACCCTCACTATGGTCAACATTCTGTTAGCGACTGTTTGAAGCGAATAAATGTAGCGGTCAGAAAGATTCCAGAATCAGTTGGGTCACTGGAAACTGTGTTTGTTTGTTTTTTTAACCTGAAACAGTAAGAATTATACGAATTCATGAAATACAATTTTCTTTCATTTTGGTCTGTTGTGTGAAGACTTGCTAACCCGGCTTTGACCGACTCTCTGAGATAGTAAACATTATTCAAATACATTCAAATAAAAATGTCACTTTTCATCTTTTGTGTGAAGGGTACCACAGGCTGATTTCCTGCACCATGGATGTAGAGGAGGCCAGACAGTCTGCTTCTCATTCCAGCTGTGTTGCGTTTTTTTCTGCTCGTGAAGTGTATCGCCACATTGCCAAAGCCATTGGCCAAGAGAAGTCACCCTGTCTGCCCATTTTGCATAGCCTTACAGGCTGTGACACTATGTCGTTCTTCAATGGTATTGGGGAATCAGAAGGCTTGGGAAGTATGGCAAGCATTTGAAGACGTCACTCAAACTTTCTTCAGGTTGTCTGCTCCTCTTTGTAAGCTGAGTACCACTGACAGGGCAGCACAAGAGCTTTTTGGTGTACATTTGTAGGACAAAACCAGCAACGTACTGGGTGTAAACAGTGCTAGACGGTACCTCTTCAGTAAAAAGAGCTGCCAAATTGACCATAATCCCCTTACAAGTGAGGTGCTGCTGCAGGACATGAGATTGAGAAGAGCCATCTACCTATTAGACTTCCAAACTCTGTGGGCTGGCAGTTCAAGGCTGGAAAGTGGGAGTCATTCTGGACGAGCTTTCAAGAGGTATCCAGCGTGTGCCGAGAACTCATGAGGTGTGCCTGCAAGAAGAGCTGTACAACAAAACGCTGCAAATGCTGCTAAGAAGGACTGCAGAGCACAGCTCTCTGCAAATGTGCTTGCATGCCTGTGAAAACTGTCAGCATCTAAACTGTGCAAAAATATTATTGCACCCATTTTCATACCCCAACTCAAACTTTTATTCCTGTGTCATTTTATTCAAACTGTCTATGCCATTAAAGGCTCGCATCTTCGCTATCTGGCACCTTTTTTTTTAACATCATCATTTACGCCGTCAAAATAAGGATACCCTTGACGTGACAAAGAGATGTGACAAAAACTTCGGGTACCTTTTAAAAAGCCGACGACAATTCCTGAGGCACAACTGGGTCACTGTTGTATACGAAGAGAAAGTCAACTTGATTATCCATCCAGAACAGGTTGTTTTATTTCGCCATCTTGCATATTTCTAGTGTTGTGCCATTGTACCTACTGATGTATGTGTCGATCTCACGGATGAGATGTTTATGTGTCAAATTTGAGGGATACCCAAGTCAACTAAAATCCATGTATTTTAGCAATGACCAAGTGGGTTGCGTTGAAACTTTCAGGAATGTGTGTCTACGCACGAGGCGTAGTTCAACCGTTTGAGTACACTTTCAAATCTTCACGAAATAATATTTTAAAAACTGCCACAGGTTTGTTGACTTACATCCCACATATTTTTGACTTCGCATGTATATATGACAGATGGTTGTTTCAAGTACTGCCAAAGTTTCTTTTGAGTATAGACACTTGCCGGAATGTGCTAGTTGTGTAAACACATGAGAACAAACAACGTTTTCGAAATACAGCGATTATGAATTTTAGTCGACTTTTGAGTTGATACATTACATTTTTATCAGTTTTATTTTGGGGGTACCCTTATTTGGGCGGCGGTCAAATAACCCATGTAAAGGCCACCTTTTATCTTAAAAGTGTTCCAGTTAGCCAAGTTGAGTGCCCTCAATAGTATACATTGAATATAACAGCACAGGAATGAATGTTTTCGTTTTGGTATGAAAATTGGTGCAATATATTTATTTTTGCACAGTTTAGGTAATCCACAAATTCTTCAACCCTGCCACCCACACCGTCCAATCATTCTCTGCACCAACAATACATGTATTGTTTTGTTTAAAAATGTGTTTGTGTTAGTTTCTATTGCAAGAGAATGTCTTGTAGCATCAAAAATGCCTAAATACCCTTTTATTGGCGGCCATTTTGAAAATTGTAAAAAAACTACTGATTTCTTAATTTTTTCACGGTGGCTCTGTATCAGGTTTTGTTAAGCAAAAGCAAATGTCCATTTACGCCAAATTTGCTGTTAATCACATGAAGTGAAATATGCCTAACATACCCAACCGTTTACACTGGCGGCCATTTTGAAAAATTGTTTAAAAACTACCCATTTTGTATTTTTCGCGATGGCTCTGTATCAGGTTTTGTTAAGCACATAAAACTCTTCATATTTGCTTAATTTGGTGTTTGTTGCATGATTTGAATGATTTTGCAACATAGGAGCCCCACTATTGTAACAGTCTGTCGGTCCGCTGTCTGTTTGTCTCTCTCTGTTTGTATCTATCGGTCTCAACCCCACCCCCCCCCCCCCCCGCCCCTCTCTCTCAGTCTCTCTCTCTCTCATAATTATTTGTGTTGCTTCACTGTGTTAACAGATTATTCATTGGTGCCTGTTATTCAAAGCCCGGTAACAACTTGAAAAAGCAGTACTCATTGCCCTTGAACAAAATATTAACTCAAATGCATTCAATTCCCGGCATTATGTATGTGTGTGTGCGGCACGGCGTGTGTGTGTGCCGGTGTGGTGTGTGTGTGCGTGTTTGTGAGGGGGTGTTTGTGTGTGTGTGTGTGTCTGTCTGTGTGCATGTGTGTGTTAGTTTGTGAGGGGGTGTTTGTGTCTGTGTGCCATGTGTTTGTGAGTGTGTGCCAGACTGTCAGTGTGCGTGTGTCAGTGTGTGGTATGTGTGTGTGTGTGTATACACGGCGTGTGTGTGTGGTATGTGCCTGTGTGTGTGTGTGTGTGCACGGCGTGAGTGTGTGCACGGCGTGGACACCGTGACGTGCGGTTCTCTGGTGATACCTGTCACTCTGGCAAGCAGACACGCTGGTAAAAAGATATACTGTTTTACAATCGAATGCGTTTTTAGGCTACGTCTCACCAAAACTGACTGTCCGAAATTATCCTTAGCGGATTATGACTTTATTCAGTTGTTCTGCAGAAAAACAGAAATGCTGGAGAAAAACTGTTTGTTCCTGCAGCATTTCTGCATAATGTCATCTTTCGCCGAAGCAACGGGTTTTTCTGGAGCAAAACATTTTACTGCAGTAAAATTGAAATCAAGAATGCTGCAGTAAAACGGTGCTGTTGTTTTACTGCAGAAGACTGTTTACACTTTTTCTGCAGCATTTTGTACTGGCTCATTATAATGTTGGAGCACGCGAGCCCCCCTCTGTCGAGAGACGGACTCATCAGTCCAGAATTACCAATAGTTACAAACCGTATTATACTATCCCAGGGGGCGACGAATTCAAACGCTACTCAGTTTACAAGGTCGTTCGTTTTTCTCCAGAAAAACTGTCACAGACTATTCTGAAGAAAACGTTAATCGCAATAATGCTGCAGAAAACCAAGTAAACATTATGCTTCAGAAAAACTGTTTTACTGCAGTAAAAAACGTTGCTTCGGCGAAAGATGACATTATGCAGAAATGCTGCAGAAAAGACAATTTTTCTCCAGCATTTCGGTTTTTCTCCAGAATAACTGAATAATGTGCCAGTACAAAATGCTGCAGAAAAAATGTAAACAGGTTTTCTGCAGTAAAACAACAGCACCGTTTTACTGCAGCATTCTTGATTTCAATTTTACTGCAGTAAAATGTTTTGCTGCAGAAAAAAACGCTGCTTCGGCGAAAGATGACATTATGCAGAAATGCTGCAGAAAAGAACGGTTTTTCTCCAGCATTTGTCTTTTCTGCAGAATAACTGAATAAAGTCATAATCCGCTAAGGATACGAAATCTCTATCGGTAAATTCACGTGTACTGCAAATTGGTACTTGTACTCTAACCATATTCATGCCAGTCGTAAACACACACACCGTGGCACACACACACACACACACACACACCACGAGTCTGACACTGAGTGGACTTGATCCACAGGGCCGGATCTGGGGGGGGGGGGGGGGGGGGGTTCCTGGGGTTCCGGAACCCCCCCCCCCCCCCCCTGGCCATCCAATGTACCTCTCAGAGAAAAAAAAATGTGGACTTTGGACCCCTGCCTTCAGTTGGAACACCCCCCCCCCCCCCCCCCCCCCTCAAACGAACTTGGTCCGGCCCTGATCCACCGTTCTCAACGGCGGCCACGCTTTCACTCACCCTAACCGGCTCTTTCTCTCTTTGGCACCACGTTCTTGCACTGGATTGGACCGGCCATTCACACACACACACACACACTGACACACAGACACTGACACACACACCGTGCACACACACGCACGCACACACAGCGGCACACACACACACCGGCACACTGGCACACCAACAAAGTGACATGCTCACATGCAGATGTGTCAGATGTTTCTGTCTTTGCTCGTTGATATAACATACTGACAACACTGACATGTGTCTCATTATATATTAAAAACAAGTCGCGTAAGGCGAAATTACTACATTTAGTCAAGCTGTGGAACTCACAGAATGAAACTGAACGTAGTCCGCCGCTAGTGCAAAAGGCAGTGAAAGTGACGAGCCTGTTTGGCGCGGCAGCGGTTGCGCTGTGCTTCTTAGCACGCTTTACTGTACCTCTCTTCGTTTTAACTTTCTGAGCGTGTTTTTAATCCAAACATATCATATCTATATGTTTTTGGAATCAGGAACCTTCTTCTTCTTCTTCTGCGTTCGTGGGCTGAAACTCCCACGTACACTCGTGTTTTTGCACGAGTGGAATTTTACGTGTATGACCGTTTTTACCCCGCCATTTAGGCAGCCATACGCCGCTTTCGGAGGAAGCATGCTGGGTATTTTCGTGTTTCTACAACCCACCGAACTCTGACATGGATTACAGGATCTTTTCCGTGCGCACTTGGTCTTGTGCTTGCGTGTACACACGAAGGGGGTTAAGTCACTAGCAGGTCTGCACATAAGTTGACCTGGGAGATCGGAAAAATCTCCACTCTTAACCCACCAGGCGGCAGCGACCGGGATTCGAACTCACGACCTCCCGATTAGGAGGCCGACGTCTTACCACCACGCCACTGCGCCCGTCGAATCAGGAACCGACAAGGAATAAGATGAAATAGTTTTTAAATCGATTTTGGAAATTTAATTTTGATCATAATTTTTATATTTTTAATTTTCAGAGATTGTTTTTAATCCAAATATAACATATGTATATGTTTTTGGAATCAGCAAATGACGAAGAATAAGATGAAATTGTTTTTGGATCGTTTAATAAAAAAATAATTTTAATTACAAGTTTCCGATTTTTAATGACCAAACTCACTCATTAGTTTTTAAGCCACCAAGCTGAAATGCAATACCAAACCCCGACCTTCGTCGAAGATTGCTTTGCCAAAATTTCAATCAATTTAATTGAAAAATGAGGGTGTGACAGTGCCGCCTCAACTTTTACAAAAGCCGGATATGACGTCATCAAAGGTATTTATCAAAACAATGAAAAATATGTCCGGGGATATCATACCCAGGAACTCTCATGTCAAATTTCATAAAGATCGGCCCAGTAGTTTAGTCTGAATCGCTCTACACACAGACACACAGACACACAGACACACACACACACACACACACACATACACCACGACCCTCGTCTCGATTCCCCCCTCTATGTTAAAACATTTAGTCAAAACTTGACTAAATGTAAAAAGGGAAAAAAAACCAACATTACATACAAACAAGATTAGGATAAATTGTACACATCATTGAAAAAAAGAGTGTAAACAAGCAGACACGCTGGTAAAACTGGAATGAGGACGGGCCAGCAAATAAATAAAGATCGGCCCAGTCGTTTAGTCTGAATCGCTCTACACACACACACAGACACACACACACACACACACACACACATGGCACCACGACCCTCGTCTCGATTCCCCCCTCTATGTTAAAACATTTAGTCAAGTTTTGACTAAATGTAAAAAGGGAAAAAAAAACCAACATTACATACAAACAAGATTAGGATAAATTGTACACATCATTGAAAAAAAAAGAGTGTGAACAAGCAGACACGCTGGTAAAACTGGAATGAGGACGGGCCAGCAAATAACAAACATTTCAGAATTTCAGAATTTCAGAGTATTTTCGTCACGTCGTCAATTGCTGACTTTTAGTGACTAGCGCTCTTTAAGAGGACAAAGACGGAGAAAAAATCAAAAGTAACTGAGGATAGAAAAGACTTAAGCATAAAGGAAGTAGTCAAACGAAACAAAACGATCAAGGAGGAACTGAATATAACTGAGACCCTACTCTAACTTTGAAACAAAATAAGGAGTGGGGAGGAGTTAGAATGAGAGTTTGGAGAGCTCCCCTCTGAAAGATACCAGATTTTTTTTAATGAAGGGAAGCCACTCTTAAAGTCACACACTTCTAAAGCTTTCCCAGCAACACAAAATGGCGGCGTAAATAATGTGGAACACGGACAGACTACCGTCTTCTGTCTCAGCGCAGAGCTGTTGATCGTAGCACTGAAGAAAGAGAGAGATGTGAACATTTCACAGTTGTGGTACCAGTTACTTCATGGATCTGGATGACAGAAAGGTAAGACATGTTCGTGAATTAAACTGAGCGAACAGCATCCAGGCACAAAGCTACGCATGCAGTCATCATTAGATCTCTCTCTCTCTCTCTCTCTCTCTCTCTCTCTCTCTCTCGCTCTCTCTCTCTCTCTCTCTCTCTCTCTCTCTCTCTCTCTCTCTCTCTCTCTCTCTCTCTCTCTCTCTCTCTCTCTCTCTCTCTTTCTGTCTCTGTGCTAGCGTGCGTGTGAGGTGAGCGGGTGTAAAGACACACGTACAGCTCCACAAGCAGTCATCATTATGAGACTCTCCCTCTTTCTCTCATTCCTTCTCGTTCAACCCACACACAATAAAGGAATATATATCCAGGATCAACCCCACAATAGCTAGTCTCCAAGTTTGTTTGTTTATTTAGTTTGCATGTTAATTGTTTCATATCCTCCCCCACCCCCAAATGTGTCAGAATAAAAACAACATGGCTATGAACCTGTAGTAGAAGAATACAAGAAAAAATGTGTGTGTGTGTGTGTGTGTGTGTGTGTGTGTGTGTGTGTGTGTGTGTGTTGCAACAGAGAAAGAGAGAAACAGAAAATGTGTGTTGACAGAAACACCTACGGGACATACATGTTTCATGTGAAAGATGGAAAAATGCATTTTCATTTGTGCACATCCTAGATACTGGGTCACAACTATGGGACATGGACACCAGGAAAAAAAGTAGGACTGAATTGAGTGAAATACTCTTTTTTAAGTGCAAAAGACATGCCTGTATCTTTTTCTGTCAAAGAGAGGACCTTTCATATCGGGGTTTCTTTAGAAATGACAATTAGACACATGCAGTACGCTCTATGTCGTGGGTTACATGGTTTCCACTTTAGGCTTCAATATCCCACAGGAAAGAACTTTAGCTCAGTTATTGCATGTGGCATGTGGACAACATTGATAAATAAATATGCAAACATGAAAGTTTGAAATTACAAGTTTCCATAAGTTAACTAGATCGAAGTAGAAAGTGGAAACCGTAACCCACGCAATTTCCAGGTGCAAAAGTTTTTCTTGTAGGTCAAATGTAGCAACTAGCCTTTTGGGCACCCTTTTGGGTTTTAATACATGATAGAAAGATTTAAGTGAGCAAAAAGTTTTCGATCTGTGCTCACTGGGTTTATGTGTATAGAGATAATACTGTCGTGAGTTACATGGAAACCATAGTTTGTAATGTCTTTTATTTCCAAAGAAAAGAACTAAAACTTGATTATTGCAATTTGCATGTGGACAACATTGATAAATAAATATGCAAACATGAAAGTTTGAAATTACAAGTTTCCATAAGTTAACTAGATCGAAGTAGAAAGTGGAAACCGTAACCCACGCAATGTCCAGGCGCAAAAGTTTTTTTTGTAGGTCAAATGTAGCAACTAGCGTTTTGGGCACCCTTTTGGGTTTTAATACATGATAGAAAGATTTAAGTGAGCAAAAAGTTTTCGATCTGTGCTCACTGGGTTTATGTGTATAGAGATAATACTGTCGTGAGTTTCATGGAAACCATAGTTCGTAATGTCTTTTATTTCCAAAGAAAAGAACTAAAACTTGATTATTGCATGTGGACTACATAGATAAATAACTATGCATACATGAAAGTTTGAAATTTTCAAGTTTCCATAAGCGACAATCCTAAATGAGAGAATTAATCGATTGTCGATCGTGCGTTGCAGAAGAATCGAAAATTTCATAATGGCGCCGATCATGAGAACACATGTGCTGCTCAAACTTTGCACCAGATCAAGCTTTAATCAGCAAAATATCGCAAAATTCGTCGATGAATATATGCTACAATTGTCAAAAAAGATTTTACAGGTCTCAAACAGTGAAGATACAGCGTGGTCTGTCGTGAGTTACGTCTCAAAAACCGGAAACGAATACGATTGGGTGGATAAGTTCTCATTGTCTATTCACATGACCGGGTCAAACGTCATGAATGGAACTTTCGACGGTGTTCCCGCGATCTCACAACGCGTGTGTGATAGGCAATGCGGGATTTGTCGTCTGCTGTGGCCATGCTTTCGTGGGTTACAGATGGAAACGAAACAAGGGTGGGGTACATTCAAGCGCGATTATAAGCTGAAATAAATTTGTTTCCTACCGTAGTGCTGTGTTTTGAAAACCTAAATGTTGTTGAAATAAATAAATAATGACTTTGAATAACTTTGAGGTTTCCTTTGTTCAGCAGATCGCATTTTTTGATGAAGTTGAAACCGGAAACGACGGTAACCCACGATTACGTGTTTTCTTTGCCGATCAAACTCCCAGAAGAAGAAAAATAGATGTAATTCTTGAGTGTGTATGTCGAGAATAATCCTTCAGCTGACCCATAAACATCACAATAAAATTCACAGAGCTTTATTCTCCATTATGTACAGCTGCAACACAGACTGGTGTATTTTTGTCCCAGTTTTAGGTGCTGTTTTGGGGGCATTTTGGCTAAAAATTAAATCGTTTAAAACCCACAGCAATGTTTGGAAACCCAAACTTGGTTGTTACAGTAAGTCAAATCCATCCCCTTTGACATCAAAGCATCCCCTTTGTCATCCATTGCTCAGAGATATTGTGACAGTCATTCAAAGTTGACAACCCATAGTATTTCCCAGTATCTAGGACGTGCACATTTATAAAGTAGCTCTTTTTTGTTACACTTATATCTCTTTTGTCTGCATGGCTTCAGTATGTGCCTTAATTTGCCTGCCAGCCCTCCGCATGACACTTAAGAATCACGTACCGCTCAAGTAGGCAAACAACAGACCTCAATACTGATTGTATATTTTGAAGTGTGAAGGGCTATGTCACAAGTGATAATCTTCATGTTTGTCTGTATGCACATGCATGTTTTGTGCCTGTTTGCTTGAATGATCATGGATTCATTTTTTTCAACTATCATCATAGTCTGACTACACTGTTTATAATTCATCTCAAACTGTGTGTTCCAGACTGAAAGATGACGAAAAATCATTTTGCAACGCTGGGCCTGAAGGCAGGTGCAAGGGAAGATGATATCAAGAAGGCGTACCGCTCCCTGGCCAAACGGTGGCACCCGGACAAAAACAACAACCCGGGAGCAGAAGAAAAGTTCAAGGAAATTGGTGCTTCCTACGAGTACCTCCAGAGCAAAGACCGCAGAGATGTGCTTGAGCGTGAACTGACGCGGAAAACAGAGACGACGACCAAGACGACCACACAGGCCAGCACCTCCACTGGCGCCTCCACAAGCTACCAGTCCACATCCAAGCCCGCCTATAACTGGAATTACAAAGGGGCGGAGAAAACCCCGCCACCCAAACCCCCACCTCAAGCCTCGACTTCTTCCACAAAGGCAGGCCCCTCCAAGGAGAACAGTAAACCGACATCAGATTCCAAGAAGCAAAAAACCCCTCACTGGTCTGAGTCTTTCCACAAGACGAGAGGTAAAAGAGACTTTGAAAACAGAGCCAAACCAAACTTTAGAGCGTGGCGGAGTGGGTGGGAGGAGGACGAAGACGTTGAGGGTCCTCCCACCACGCCCAAGTACTCTGACGCCTTCAGAGTTTTTGTGGACAAAGTGAACGAAGACTACTTAGCGTCTTTCTTCCTCAGTGATGACTTGTTCGGTAATGTGGATCCCTTTGCCTTTGGTGGCGGTCTGGGGCCAGGACCTTGGCCCAGACCAAAACCTCCCAAGAAGCGAAACCCTCAAAACACGGCTCAAGAAAGTGGATATACTGGAGGACTGGATGAAGATCTCTTATTTGCTTCAGGACCTAGCAGGAGTGAGTGCTGCCTTTTTGTTTCCAAACCTATCACTTCTCTTCGCCTTCTCCACTGTGGTGTATGGTATTTGTTTGCTCCTGTTTCGCTTTGATTCTAAATATTGTCTGTATGAGATGGTTTGTCACAGCTGTTTCTGACTTTTCTTTTAGGTGTGGAAGGGGCAAGTTAAAAACAGTCAGGGGAGGGCATCCTTTGGCTGCCAAGAGGTTCAGCCAGCACATTCATAGAACTATGTGCGCTTAATTGCTCAACCATTTTCACGCTATATATCCGGAAAGGGGACTTTTTATCGGCTGGCCTGCATGCAGCTCAAGCAGTTGTGGTATGTCTACTGTGAGGGTGAATGGGTTCTAAACATAGCTTAGCCTGCTTGCAGTTAAATAAGCAGAAATGAGGCCCTGGAAACAACCGTGCTGTTGGACATGCATGTGATGTCTTGACAAGGGAGAATGTGCTTTCAGTTTTTGGGCATTTGTAGCGGCTAAGAATTTAGGGATCATGGAAATGATCCTCACTAAGAGATAACATAAGTCGATATGTTGTGCTGTGCAGAGGATACCAGTACACCCTTACAGTGTCCAACCTGTTACAAGACGTTCCCTCCAAGCAAAATTGTGAGTAACCCATGTTGCATGAATCGTACTTTGCGCCTCGTTCTGAATGTCAGTTTGTAAAGCCTAAATCCGAGACGAGTGTGGAACAAATAAAAATTCAAAACTAAATTATAGGGGCAGAAAATTGAAGCATAAACTATGATAAAGGTTATTAAAACAATTCTTAAGGTTGATTTATGTCTCCACCATCCAACGGAAGAATTTGAGCTGGCAATGAAGGGAAGAACTAAAAACCATTCTTCAATTAAAGGAATTATTTGAGGTTACACATGTAAAGAGAGAGAGAGAGAGAGAGAGAGAGAGAGAGAGAGAGAGAGAGAGAGAGAGAGAGAGAGAGAGAGAGAGAGAGAGAGAGAGAGAGAGAGAGAGAGAGAGCGAGAGAGAGAGAGTGAGAGTGTGTGTGTGTGTGTGTGTGTGCGCGCATCTACTGGCTAAGAAGACTAATACACGTATTAAACGGTGTTTCCAATTCAGAGTAAATGAACTTTATACTGACGTAGATGGATTTGTCAATGAATGAAGCTGACATATTCAACTGATATTTCCTACTTACCACCACACCTGCTGTTGTTATCTCGGATTAAAAAATAACAAGCTCCAAGTGGCCCGATATGCCCTTTATTGCCAGTAAAAGGTATGCAAAGTGTACCGGATATATTTCATGCTTTTGTCTCTGCTTTTATCAGGCAAGGCATCAGTTCTACTGTGGGAAGTTTGATGCGCCAAGTGACATCGATGAGGATGAAATACCT
Source organism: Littorina saxatilis (assembly GCF_037325665.1). Taxonomy (NCBI): domain Eukaryota; kingdom Metazoa; phylum Mollusca; class Gastropoda; order Littorinimorpha; family Littorinidae; genus Littorina; species Littorina saxatilis. The sequence continues at coordinate 25,895,897 of NC_090252.1, read as the reverse complement.
GGGTACCAGAGAGGCACGCATTACAGTGATGATGATGACGTTCTTGGTGACCAGTACCCTTTTGGCAGCAAACAGCCCAAGGACTGGCACAGTCGGCACGAGGAAGTGTTGAACAAAATCCGTCGTGATCGTCAGGCTCACCAAGCCTATTTGAATCGCCAGGCAACAGGTTGGTTGGTCTATACAACACATTTAGACCATGAGTTTGGTTCATTTATGTAAGCTGTGATTTGCTGATTTGCGGGGATAGGCCACCGAAGTTGTACAGTGGCACCCACCTTTTAAAACCACCAAAAGTCTGAGAAAATCAGATTGTTAAAAGGAGGGAGTCTCAAATCCGGAAGCTCTGCAAGCATGTAACAAAGACCAAGATAACCCCTGTAGGATTTTGTAGCTTCTAAACTTATGTACATATTTTTTTCTGAATGCTCCATCTGTGTGTGTGTGTGTGTGTGTGTGTGTGTGTGTGTGTGTGTGTGTGTGTGTGTGTGTGTGTGTGTGTGTGTGTGCGTGTGCGTGCACATACATGTGTGCAGGCATGTGTGCGTGCGTGAGGTTTTTTAAGGATGTTCCAGTTGAGCCGTTGTTACTTGTTATTTGCTTTATAATTGAGTTAGTTTTGTAATCGCTGCATGTGGCTGGGTTATTTTTTTGTCTTGGTCGAGTGATTCTGTTATTTGTATTATAACACTGGGATAGTTTAAAGGCTGGGGGAAAAAAACACAAACAACACAAATTAAACCAACTAACCTAAACAAGAGAGACAGAAAGTTAGAAATAGAGACAGAGATCGAGAGCACAAATGACACAATCCCCAAAATAATAATGTAATTTCAGAGGAGCACGAGTGTGAGTACTGTGGTCGTTCGTTCAGCCTGCAGGCCCTGGATCGACACTCACCGGTGTGTAAAGAACACGTCATGCGCTACGGCAAGCCAATGAATCCTGGCTTTGGCTTCACTGGCATGCCTCGGAGAGAAAGCACAACATCACGTGCCAAAGAAGTGAGATCTCTCTCTCTCTCTCTCTCTCTCTCTCTCTCTGGCCCATATTCTCTCACTCTAAATTATTTATTTATGTTTTTTTAATTTTTTAATTTTATTTTGCTTTCTCTGTTTTGTTAACGTGGGTGATTGCTGAAACTGTTGTCAAACTGAAATTAGGATCAAGATCTTGGAAAATTTTTCCCAGCATTTTAAATTTTAAATCATTGTAAATCCAAGTCATTTCAGTATTTTTAAAAGTACGTTCCTTCTCTTGTAAGCAAGCATGTATCTGTTCAGGCCTTTGATAGCATCAGAGCATCCTTCATCTTAAATGGATGCCCCAACTCAACATCCAAGCTGCTTCTGTGCTGAGTGGGAATTCTTTTTTTAAATCAATTTAATAACTGACACTTGTGTCCATCTGCTGAATAAATATTGACTGTGCACAAAATGCAGCCATGCTATTGCTGTGTGGCCATATACGTATGTGTTAAGTGGAGGAGATGCTCTGGCTTCCATTTGAAAGCCTGGGCAGATCTGTGATCGTGAACACAACCATGTATGCGAAAACGACAGTACTTTTAAGAATATAAAGGATCTGTTTGTGTGTATAGTACTCCAAGAAAGTGCCACGGCCTGGTGAAGCAGGGCCATCAACACAGAGACAGTCAGGACGCAGTGAAAACACAGGTTACAGTTCTGACGACGACCATGGACACCCCTCTTCATCTTCACCATCACCACCGCCACCACGCAAGGGATTCTCGCAGCGTTCAGAAAATGTTCGACCCAACGCAAAGGCTGGCCCTCAGAAAGGTTTGTATCATGGACATACAGCGGAACCCCCCTTAAGGCCTAAAAAAAATCTGAGACAATCAGGTTTTAAAAATGAAGGAGTCTTATACGGGTTATGATAGGAAAATGTGAAGAAAAAATAACAAGGTGTTAAAGGGGGGTTCCACTGTACAGCGGTGCCTGTACTTAAAGAGGGGTTCCACTGTACAGTGGTGCCTGTACTTAAAGAGGGGTTCCACTGTACAGTGGTGCCTGTACTTAAAGAGGGGTTCCACTGTACAGTGGTGCCAGCACTTAAAGGGGGGTTTCACTGTACAGTGGTGCCTGTACTTAAAGAGGGGTTCCACTGTACAGTGGTGCCTGTACTTAAAGAGGGGTTCCACTGTACAGTGGTGCCTGCACTTAAAGGGGGGTTTCACTGTACAGTGGTGCCTGTACTTAAAGAGGGGTTCCACTGTACAGTGATGCCTGCTTTTAAAGGGGGGTTCCCCAGTACAGTGGTGCCTGTACTTAAAGAGGGGTTCCACTGTACAGTGGTGCCTGCACTTAAAGGGGGGTTCCACTGTACAGTGGTGCCTGCACTTAAAGTGGGGTTCCACTGTACAGTGGTGCCTGCACTTAAAGGGGGGTTCCACTGTACAGTGGTGCCTGTACTTAAAGAGGGGTTCCACTGTACAGTGGTGCTTGTACTTAAAGGGGGGTTCCCCTGTACAGTGGTGCCTGCACTTAAAGAGGGGTTCCACTGTACAGTGGTGCCTGTACTTAAAGAGGGGTTCCACTGTACAGCGGTGCCTGCACTTAAAGGGGGGTTCCTCTGTACAGTGGTGCCTGTACTTAAAGAGGGGTTCCACTGTACAGTGGTGCCTGTACTTAAAGAGGGGTTCCACTGTACAGTGGTGCCTGCACTTAAAGGGGGGTTCCCCTGTACAGTGGTGCCTGTACTTAAAGAGGGGTTCCACTGTACAGTGGTGCCTGCACTTAAAGGGGGGTTCCCCTGTACAGTGGTGCCTGCACTTAAAGAGGGGTTCCACTGTACAGTGGTGCCTGTACTTAAAGAGGGGTTCCACTGTACAGCGGTGCCTGCACTTAAAGGGGGGTTCCACTGTACAGTGGTGCCTGTACTTAAAGAGGGGTTCCACTGTACAGTGGTGCCTGTACTTAAAGAGGGGTTCCACTGTACAGTGGTGCCTGCCCTTAAAGAGGGGTTCCACTGTACAGTGGTGCCTGTACTTAAAGAGGGGTTCCACTGTACAGTGGTGCCTGCACTTAAAGGGGGGTTCCACTGTACAGTGGTGCCTGTACTTAAAGAGGGGTTCCACTGTACAGTGGTGCCTGCACTTAAAGGGGGGTTCCACTGTACAGTGGTGCCTGTACTTAAAGAGGGGTTCCACTGTACAGTGGTGCCTGTACTTAAAGAGGGGTTCCACTGTACAGTGGTGCCTGCACTTAAAGGGGGGTTCCACTGTACAGTGGTGCCTGTACTTAAAGAGGGGTTCCACTGTACAGTGGTGCCTGTACTTAAAGAGGGGTTCCACTGTACAGTGGTGCCTGTACTTAAAGAGGGGTTCCACTGTACAGTGGTGCCTGCACTTAAAGGGGGGTTCCACTGTACAGTGGTGCCTGTACTTAAAGAGGGGTTCCACTGTACAGTGGTGCCTGCACTTAAAGGGGGGTTCCACTGTACAGTGGTGCCTGTACTTAAAGAGGGGTTCCACTGTACAGTGGTGCCTGGACTTAAAGAGGGGTTCCACTGTACAGTGGTGCCTGTACTTAAAGAGGGGTTCCACTGTACAGTGGTGCCTGGACTTAAAGAGGGGTTCCACTGTACAGTGGTGCCTGCACTTAAAGGGGGGGTTCCACTGTACAGTGGTGCCTGCACTTATAGGACACCCTATGGACCAGCTAAAGGTGTTCCTACATTGTAGGTCGCCTTTCACAACAGTTTGGTCAAAATAATATACAAAGGTGCCCTTTCATGGGAGGTGTTCTCTCATTGGAAGGACCTTGCATAGCAGGTACCACTGTACATTTGCTACAGACTTATGCAAACATGAGTTGATTACAAGTCAGAGTAATTTTGAAGATAGCTGTATGGTGTAGCTTTGGCCTGAAGGTTTATACTTGTCCACTTTAAAAAGAGGACGTGGTTTGGGAAATGGGGATGACGATGTTGAAAGCACGGGGGAGAGGGGGTAAGAGGCTGGTTGGAATGGTGGAAGATAGTGTAGGGATTTAATCAGTGGACAGTTACACATTATAGTTAAATATATCAGTTTCTCCCTTATTAAAACAGTTGTGGCATACATGTTCTATATGGCAAACTTGACTTTCAGGTCTGTTTTTATGTTTGTTACTTCAGTGCAAAATCCTACTGAATTTTCACACAATTTGTTTCTCCAGAGCCCACAAAGAAACCATCCTTCACAGATGCAAGGAGAAATTCTTCAGCAACAGATACGACAAAAAAACCTCCAAACACAGAATCAGCAAAAAATGGCACACCACAAACCGGCTTCACAAAAAAGCCACCAGCATCAGAGGCAACTAAGAAACCACCAACCTTTAAGGCAAACAGCCAGGGGAAGACCTCAAAAAGGTGAGAAAAACACGATACAGCTTTTGCCATGTTGTCTTTACAAACAGAAGACCTCAAATTAATTCTTCTGAAAAATGCCTCAGGGTCTCCAACATTCTGGTCGTATACATTTTCAGACAAAAAGTGAACACAAAATGCTGTATTTATAATTGGTGTAGATTGGAATTCTGAAATATACAATGCAGTGTTGTTGCTTTTTTTGTAGTAAACATTATGTACAAAACTTACATTTGCAGGCCTGAAAGTGGCGAGTATTTTACTCGCCATGGCGAGTAGAAACATGTAAATGGCGAGTAGAAATGTAAATCTACTCGCCAAATGCGAGTAAAGTTGCTGAACCAAATGGTTGGTTTGGCGAGTAAAAATACAAAATGTTGCTCTCTGGCTAGTAAATTATGAGAAGTACTAGCCAAAGGCCAGTGCCCCATTTCGTGGACTTTCAGCGCTGATTTATGTTAATTTTGTGACACTTTCTTTACCCCTCTTCTTCCCCTACCCCCCCCCCCCCCCCCTCGACTCCCCCATCATCCACCCCAGCCCCCAGTCATCTCTACATTTTGTCTTTGCAAATGGTGCAATTATTGTTTAAGTTTAATTAATGTAACACATTGTACGTCTTTTAGTGGGGAAGATACTAAAACAGTTGGTGAACAAAATGTCAAAGAGGAAAAAGCAGGAGAAAAGGAAGAGGTGAAGAAAGAGAGTGGTAATGAGAAAGAGAAGTCATAGGTAAGCCAAGGTGAAACAACTGCTTGGTGTTGACATGTTGGTGTTTACACTGCTTGGAAACAATCTTTGGTTTTAAATGTTTTTATTCTATTTTTGTTGTTTATTTAGTTATTCATTTTGTCTGCTTTGTTTTCTTCTAATTCCTGTTTACCTCTGTGCGTGACCTGCTTGAAACGCATGTGCATGACTTTAATTTGCTAGCCTTAAATCCTTTTAAGTCTCCCCTTTTTAAGATATCCCGGCCCCTATTTAAAGAAACAAAATCTGTAGCATTTTCATATTTCCAGCTGAAGTAGTAAGTAAAATCACCTCCATTTTATGACTCTGGAATTATGTCCTATTTTTTAAAGCAAGTTTTTAAAGCAATGATAACATTTTGGGGGGTAATCTATGTGTTTGCGATTATGAATGCATTTGAGAGCATGATCGATGCTAGCATCTGATAAAAAAAACCACTTCAGTTTAATGAAAATTTGTGTGTGATTTTTTCAGTGACTTCAGTGGAAGGTTGTCTGGTCACAAGTTCAGGGGAACAGGATTTAAGTTTGGTGTCGATGGAAAGTAATGTCTGACAATTCTTTGGACAAAGTGATGACAAAGTTGATTCCACTCTGTACTGCTGTCACAGTGTTGTTCTCAGGCCTTGGTCTTTGGTCATTTATGATCTGATGCATTGGTATCACCTCTGGCCTGTCCACACTTTTGACAAGTGGGAGGACGTGTTCTGACAAATCAATGTTTATGTAACCAGGACATTTGGACCTACACATGTATTTTAACTCATTGTCTCCCAGGCAGATATATCCGTACCCACTCATATGGCTCTATCTGATTTAGTACGGATATATCCGTACACACAGTCACTTCAGCCGCTTCCTGTAACATCGATCTAACGCCTGCATTCCAGCGTCTTGATACACAGTTCCTACACAGTTACTATAATTCTGAGTGACCTGCTGCAGCACAGCTGGTCTCGGCTAAAAAAACACTTGGTCAACATAGGTGGTGTAGAAAGTGTTAATGTAGCTCCACCTGACCTAATGTTCTCTGAGTCTAGAAACAACAGTGCACAGAAGGCACACACATTAGGGTGAAAACACAGGGTCTCTGACAGAGTGACAGCCAAGTTGAGTGGACTTGCCTGCCTTGTTCAAGTTACAGACCAAGATGCATATGCTTTGGAATGCAAGAAGACAAAATGACTCAATGCAAGTAGTTAACTTGCCCAGAAGAAAATAAGAAAATGTTTAATATGATAGATAGGTAGATTCTTTCCTAGCTGCCTTATGTAAATTGTTTTCCTTTGGTATAATTTCTTCACTTTGCTTTTGTTTCATGGTGTTAAAGCATTTTAAGTGATTTGTTGAAGAATTCAAAGTATCTGACTGTATCTGAAATTTCCCTGCATACCAGTTTAGGACTAAAAAAGCATACAACAGAAACAGAAAATACTTCATGATTTAATATTGTTAATGGTGTTTACTTATTAATTTCTTCTTCATTACTTAATATTGTTAATGGTGTTTACTTATTAATTCCTTCTTCATTACTTATTATTGTTAATGGCGTTTACTTATTAATTTCTTCTTTCTCACCAAAGCTCATGCTGAGTTAAAAAAAAAAGTGAATATATGTTTGATATATATGATACAAACAGTGACAACAGGAGAAAAACTAAATGTAAAACCATAAGAGAAATCTTATCAAAGCAGTCGTGGATCAAACCCATGCTGACAGTGACCACAACTGGCTTTTTAGCTCAATTTATAGCGAATTGGCTTGGAAACCAGTTTTTCGCTATCGGCATAGGTACCAATCCAGGTTTGACAAGGTTTTTTTTCTCACAGGGACAGCTTTGTGCAGACTCTCTTCAGTGTCTTGTGCACCCCCATGTGAACACATGTGTATGATAAAGATCACAAGCTCAAAGTGAAAGTCTCAGTGATTGGATAACTCGAAAACAAGCATGTATCATAATCTCCCGTCATCATATCAACAGGATCATATCTTCATACTATGAGGCAGGCTCATTAAATGCAGGTAAGTGAAAAAGACGGTAAAATTGAGCCTGTGTCAGTAAACAATATCAGACTCTGTAGTGTATTTCACAAACATATCCCAATATGAGTCATTTGGTCCTAAAAGGATGCTGAACTCCAATAATCAGTCAGTCGACTGAACTTTGTCCCTGCCCCAAATGGTTGTACATTTGGAGAAATGTGTGATTTGTAATTTAAAGCTGTTTCCCGTGATAATATGCATCTTGTGTGGTGTTATCATAAGCACAAAAGTCACTGTAAGTGTATTTTTGTGTGCATATATGACTTTGAATGTATTAGACTATGGCATATATGTCCTTGTGCAATGTATGTATGAAAAGATATGATTAAGTAGAATCCTGCCAGAAAGTCGATAAATCACAACTGTCTTTCATTATTTTCTGAGAATTGAGAATGTGAATTCATGATCATGTCAAAGTATACTTTTAGTAATTGTGTGTTTGTGTGTGTGAGTATGTGTACGTGTGTGTGTGTGTGTGTGTGTGTGTGTGTGTGTGTGTGTGTGTGTGTGTGTGTGTGAAAGTGTGTGTGTGAAAGTGTTTCTTATACCCAGGTTTATGTACATACATTGTGTAGGATATAAATAGTCTTGTTTCATGTAGATAAACCCATTTCACTGTGATAATGTTGTATTATTTTTATTGAAGACATTTTGGACATGATATTTAGTAAGTGCTCCGTCCTTCTCAGGTTTTTAATGTTGTTGGATTGTGCATTGTTGACATGATAATTGTTTGTCTTGTCATTCTTCAGCCCTGTGCACGTTTTTCACCAAAAAACAAAAACAACAAGAGGCGAAGCCTTCAAGGCTCACGTAAGAAATCGACAAACAGTAACACAAACTCAATCACTCCGTCACACATACACACACACACAGTAAGCATAGGTGACACGGTGCAAGAGTGCGAGACACTAGATCTAGATCTGTCTGTCTGTAGCCTACTTTACTTACGGGGACACGACTGCCAGATGGCCAGATCAACATTGCGCTTTCGACAGCGCTTCCTCGCGCAGACACTGGGAAACACGCTGTGCAGATTAACCTGTAGGAAATCTCCTTTGGTATCTTCTTTATCTATTTTTCTGGAGCTACGAAACCGAACAATGTGAAATCGTCTTCTCCGAATCGGCGAACTGCAGCTCGGTGATAACTGTATCTATACCACAATCCTTCACGCGATCTGACCTAACCTTGACCCCTGACCTGGTCTACATACCACACACGACACAAACCAGTCACCTGTTTTTACCCCCCCAAAACCCTCCACCACCCGTTTTCTTTGGATACACACTTTAACTACATACGTGCCGACGAAATGTTGATCATTGCTTCAATATTTTGAAGCTGTTGCTTGGATAATAACCAGGTAAAATTAGTATTTCGGTGTTCAGTCAAATGTTAAAGTTTCTACCACAGACATACATACCTACGCACGCACAGACAGACAGACAAAAGTTAGCATCGCATAGGCTACACTTATGTGAGCCAAAAACAGAAAACTAGTTAATACAAGTAACCCAAGCTTTTTATCTGCATACATGAGTTGATCGTTACAAATGACATGGCATTTCACTGAACCAATGTCCTTTATTAAAAACATGAACATCAACATAATTTTGTGTGTGTGTGTGTGTGTGTGTGTGTGTGTGTGTGTGTGTGTGTGTGTGTGTGTGTGTGTGTTCCAGGTAATTTACTTTTACAATTATGTAGTTTACAGTTGAACATTCCTGCCAGTAATTTTTGATATGCTAAACACATTCTTTTATGGATGATTGTTCTCTTTCTTTTTTTTAAAGAGAAACAAACATTACAAATAAAGCTGTTTGACTTTCTTCTGTGATCTGTGTTGTTTTTTCCTGTTCATACTGTCTTGCTTGCTTTCATTAAAGGTACACAGACTCGCTAACATGGATGACTCATGAAACTCATTCATCTTTCTCCTCCCTCCTTCAGCTACTAGCACCAGCCCATCTTCCTTCAGCAAGTTGAAATCCTCCCACTCCTTTTTCAGTCCCTCTTGTTCCATTTCATTGAATTTGATTTGAAGGCAGGTAAGTAGTAATAACAGAATTTAGAAAGAATAAAATACATATTTTCTGTCTTTACAAGTAATTTTTTTAGGCATGCTGATCAGAAAAATCTTTGCCCTTACCCCGGGGACCAGGTGCGGCTGAGATTTGAGCACTTGACTTTCCACATGGGAGATTGTACCCATCTTTTGTTGACTAGGTTTCATAACCAACACCAGTGCCAACATTAGAAGAAAGTTGAGGATAAAAATGTCACTGCACAGAATGCAGCCAGACTGTTGAGTCTTGGTATGAGTGGAAGTAGAAGGATGCTCTCATTCTGTGTAAAAGCCTCAGCAGATCTGTGATGGTTGACATGAGTGAAAGTAGAAGGATGCTCTCATTCTGTGTAAAAGCCTCAGCAGATCTGTGATGGTTGACATGAGTGAAAGTAGAAGGATGCTCTCATTCTGGGTAAAAGTCTCAGCAGATCTGTGATGGTTGACATGAACGTTCACACAGGAATGAATGTATGTTTAAACTTATACAGCGCACAGAGAACATCCACTCATATGCTTACACATGTTTAGACAAAGAGACTGTAACATTTCCATTTCCAACTCAATTTATTCATAAATAATGATGCTGATGCACAACAGTTAGAAATACAAGCATGTTTCTTGCAACAGAATTCTTTTTTTTTTTTTACAAATTTCGTCAACAAAGGAAGCATTCGCATCATTGATTTCTCTAAATACATATGAACGATCCTTCCCGTCAAACTAAAACTTGTAACTTGGAATTGTGTAGAATAAGATAAAATGTAAATTTCAAGGCAGAATATTGAAAGGAGCCTTGAACATTCTCACCAACCAAGACCCCTATGAAAAAGAGCACACACCATGACACAGGCAACTTTGCAGACACACACATACGCTCCCCACTCTCAAACTCCCATGAAACAGTCATCATCATCAAGAGATCAAACAGAAAATGGAATCACATATTTCCACATAATAAATTTGCATACTCATTAACTAATATACAATTGCAAGTAGAATATTATGGGCAAAGTATTTATCAGCTATTGATATTTTGATCAATCATTTTGCATTCAGATTTTAAACACACACACGCACACACACACACCTTGGCATTTTCATTTGAAATCTTGCACACATACAAAATGAAGAAGAATGCGTATATAATACAGCAGAATCGGCTGAAGCTCATGGAGCATTTGATTACTATTCACACCTCAGACTTGTGGCTTCTTTGCAATTTTACATCAAGCTTTTTTTCAAAATCTCAGAAACGAGCATTCACAATATTGTACAGTATTTCTAAAGTTTCACCGAAATACAAATAGGCCAAGGGAACATCACCTAAAACAGATATCCCAAAGCAAAAGGACACTTGCAGAAAATGTCACTGTACAGTGGACCATACCCCCTTTTTTAAGACCCATTTTTCTCACATTTTCTGTCCCTTCAGGTTTATAAACTTACCCCCATTTTAAGACTCCCACCTTCATAAGACCCATTTTTCTCACATTTTCTGTCCCTTCAGGTTTATAAACTTACCCCCATTTTAAGACTCCCACCTTCATAAGACCCATTTTTCTCACATTTTCTGTCCCTTCAGGTTTATAAACTTACCCCCATTTTAAGACTCCCACCTTTATAAGACCCATTTTTCTCACATTTTCTGTCCCTTCAGGTTTATAAACTTACCCCCATTTTAAGACTCCCACCTTCATAAGACCCATTTTTCTCACATTTTCTGTCCCTTCAGGTTTATAAACTTACCCCCATTTTAAGACTCCCACCTTCATAAGACCCATTTTTCTCACATTTTCTGTCCCTTCAGGTTTATAAACTTACCCCCATTTTAAGACTCCCACCTTCATAAGACCCATTTTTCTCACATTTTCTGTCCCTTCAGGTTTATAAACTTACCCCCATTTTAAGACTCCCACCTTCATAAGACCCATTTTTCTCACATTTTCTGTCCCTTCAGGTTTATAAACTTACCCCCATTTTAAGACTCCCACCTTCATAAGACCCATTTTTCTCACATTTTCTGTCCCTTCAGGTTTATACTGGCCGTATAAAATTTCATCTCACACGGCATCACTGCAGAGCGCCTAGAACTGTACCCACGGAATATGCGCGATATAAGCGTCATTGATTGATTGATTGATTGATAAACTTACCCCCATTTTAAGACTCCCACCTTTATAAGACCCATTTTTCTCACATTTTCTGTCCCTTCAGGTTTATAAACTTACCCCCATTTTAAGACTCCCACCTTCATAAGACCCATTTTTCTCACATTTTCTGTCCCTTCAGGTTTATAAACTTACCCCCATTTTAAGACTCCCACCTTTATAAGACCCATTTTTCTCACATTTTCTGTCCCTTCAGGTTTATAAACTTACCCCCATTTTAAGACTCCCACCTTTATAAGACCCATTTTTCTCACATTTTCTGTCCCTTCAGGTTTATAAACTTACCCCCATTTTAAGACTCCCACCTTTATAAGACCCGATGTCCTGAGAAATGTGGAGGTCTGAAAAGGGGAAGTTGCACTGTACAGTGTTTGAGCATTGCAGGTAGGGAAATAAGATGAAGGTTATTTGTCTTTCAACTTCATAAAACTGCAGACGACACCCGCTCCATCAAAATACACTTACTACATCAAAACCTCCATCAACCGACACATACATGTACTTTGACAAAGCAAACTACCTGCCGGGCAACCAACTAAGCCTCCTCCAAAAAATAAAGGTACTTGTACTTCCTTCCCACGAAGAGCATCTTGCCTGTCACCACAGATCCACCCAGGTTTAAACACAAAAGAAGTTTCTACCTGGGTTTAAGAGCAGCTTTCCACTGGGACACAGGGTGATTATCCACAGCCTGGAAGCTTCATTTGAACAGTGAGATTTGTAGTTGAGTCAAATTCACAAACTTAATTCAGTACAAAATTCCCACTCTGTACAAGAAGCAGCCAGGCTGTTGCTTTGTGTTGTGTGAGCAAGGGTGTTGATTTGTGTTATGTGATCAAGTGGAAGGATGCTCTTATCACATGTAAAATCTTGGAGAGGTCGGTGTTTTGTTGAACATGAAGGCTTACACAAGAAGGACGGTACCTTTAACACATTCACATACCAAACAGAAAGAAAAACGCACGTGCAACATAACCAGGCACGAAAGCCCCAAATACTGGAATCTCAACAAGCAAAGGTCCTACTTGGCCGCCCCTTTTCTGTCTGCACCAGGACTGACTATGAACTCGAGTTTGATGGGAGAGCCTGACTGACCGACCACCTTGCCCTGGCGCAACACCACAGTTTTGGCTGCCTCACACGCCGCCGGCTCTGATGTTAAGAGAGCCTTATTCAGCTCTGTGACCTCCGCCTCGGTGATTCCCGTGTCTTCCATCTTGGCCAAGCCCAGCAAGACAAACTCCTTGTCCTCCTGCCCTTCCTTGCTGCTCACACTCACTGTCTTGGGAAGAGCTTCCTCCTGAAACACACAAGTGCTTGCATTAACGGGGAAATATCTTGTAAGTGTTTAGGTGAAAATAACACTATTGCTTCATCATTACAATTTAACTTGACTGGGTGTCGTGACCAAGTGAACCGTTCTTATTTGATATACCCTTCTTGCTATTTGGTCAATACACTCTCACAAAACACTTAGCACGACCACCATGCTTTAAGATATCTTCTTTTCATGCAAAAAGCATCCTTCCTTATAAAACGCTGTTTTTTTCTCCCAATTTTCTGAGGTCTCAAAGGGGGTGTTGACTGTACTACCCCAACCATAAATCTGAATGCTGACTGTCCAAGACTGGCACTGTACCAGTTCTTTCTTGGCCTCCCTGGCCTGGCGCGTTCGCTGCTGCTTGTTCCTGCCCAGCGTGCTTATCATACGGTCCAGCATGTTGCCCTCCTTCTTGGCGCGCTGCGGCGTCTTCTTGGGCTGGGGGTTCAGGTGGTTCTTCTTGTGCAGACGCAGCGACGTGCGTTGGGAGAAACAGGTGTGGCACACGTCACACTCGAACGGTTTTTCACCTGTATGTACGCGCAGGTGGTCCTTCAGGTAGTTGCGCTGAGCAAACGCTGCTGAACAGTCTGTACACTTGAATGGACGCTCCCCTGCACACGGTCAGGGCCAAAGTCAGAGGCAAAGAAGTGAGTGCAGAAATACACATCATCATGCAGTTGCAACATACAGTCAAACCAAATGACCAATTACCCGAGAGGCAAAAAGTGGTTGTTAAAAAAAAGGTGGTCGCTGCTTTCGCTTTGTCCTTGTGACGTGCAATCATCTCGTCACTTCTTACAAGATTCAAAATGGCACTAGTAACATGTTTATCACTAAACTGGCTTAATCGGGACTCTGCGTCATATGACATGCCACAAGAAATGCAAAACGAGTGTCAAAATACTGGATCGGCTTTGGGATGCGCTTGTGAAGAAAAGTAGTCTAGCAATTTATTTTATATCATTTTTCCATCCACCGCTCTGATCGTATTTTAGACAATTAGGCGTACAAAATCTGTAGTGTAGGTATACAAACTGACCTGTATGCTTGCGTACATGGATGACCAGTAGGTTTTTCCTGGTATAGCTGGCTTCACACATGGAACACTTGTACGGTCGTTCACCAGTGTGCCGCCGGGTGTGAACCACCAAGTGGGTCTGGTGTGAGAAGCGAGCCTCACAGTATTCACATGGGTATGGTTTCTCGCCTGCAGAACACAAAAAGGAAACAGCACAATTATCAGCCTGGAAAAATTCAAATCAAAATACAGTAGAACCTGTCAAACCTTTTCACTAAAGTCAACAAAGTAATCCATTTACAAATTCATCTGAGGTTGGGTGAGAGACAACCAAAGTCTTAGCATGAAAGAAATTCTCAAAGTCAAAGGTCGTAAGTTCATGTGAAGTTTCATGAAGATCGGTTCAACACTTTTCTTGGAATCACTTTATACACTTGTGTTGTTTGCGTTTCATGCCGTGAAATGTGTGACACGTCATTCATTTTGTTACGTTAGTTGTACACAGACCAGATTTTGTGGTAAAACATTATCAGTAATCACTGTGTAGCACAAGCAATTGGTGTGTTAACTATCACTCACTAAACATTATTTGAAATGGAGTGGTATGCTTTTAAAATCCAGCGTAGTTTGCGTTTCAGATGTGACAACACAGAACCTAAAGCTCCAAAAATACAGAGAATACGAAAAATGAGCTTCTTTTGTGTTTTAGAGACAACAAACATTTTGTAACTTTACTTGAAGCAAAACAGTTCTTTGATGCAATCAACTCAAAAAGAAAGAGAGCGATCAGAGTTTAGATAGTAAATGTGACAATGATGAAACACAAAAAAAGTGCTTTTTTGCACGGAAGCAATTTACACACAAAACATGACAAAGGTCTTTTGAAATAATCATATCCTTTTTTGACACAAGTACAACAAAGAAAATACATATCAATAAATAGAACAAGAAGGGCAAAGCCCATACGACTCACATGCTTGACCTTGACCTTTACATGACCTTGACCTTCAGGGTCAAGGTCAAATAACTAAACCTAGTAATGACATCATACACTAAGAACTGCTTTAGACATTTTTCCTACCAAAATACAATGTGACCTTGACCCAAGGTGAAGGTCATCCAAGGTCATGCAACACAAAGCTGTTCATTCAAGACATAGGAAGTACAATGGTGCTTATTGGCTCTTTCTACCATGAGATATGGTCACTTTTAGTGGTTCACTACCTTATTTTGGTCACATTTCATAAGGGTCAAAGTGACCTTGACCTTGATCATATGTGACCAAATGTGTCTCATGATGAAAGCATAACATGTGCCCCACATAATTTTTAAGTTTGAAACAGTTATCTTCCATAGTTCAGGGTCAAGGTCACTTCAAAATATGTATACAATCCAACTTTGAAGAGCTCCTGTGACCTTGACCTTGAAGCAAGGTAAACCAAACGGGTATCAAAAGATGGGGCTTACTTTGCTCTATATATCATATATAGGTGAGGTATTCAATCTCAAAAACTTCAGAGAAAATGGGGAAAATGTGAACAATAGCTGTTTTTTAGGCAACATTTATGGCCCCTGCGACCTTGACCTTGAAGCAAGGTCAAGATGCTATGTATGTTTTTTGGGGCCTTGTCATCATACACCATCTTGCCAAATTTGGTACTGATAGACTGAATAGTGTCCAAGAAATATCCAACGTTAAAGTTTTCCGGACGGCCGGACGGACGGACGTCCGGACGGACGGACGGACGGACGGACGGACGACTCGGGTGAGTACATAGACTCACTTTTGCTTCGCATGTGAGTCAAAAATCTTATGTTGCTCGACCAGCCTGCATATTCCCATTCTTGACCGCTATTTTTGGTGGTATTTTCGGAAATTATTCCAGTTTTCGCATAGAAATCGGCTGTGCACACAGTTTAAGCCCGATTTGTATGCTTACTTCAGATTGAATGGTATGCATCTATCAGTGATGGTAAGATAGGATGCAGCCCTCATGTTATTGTAACACGATCTAAACTACATGAACCCCCAGTGTCATCATTAGCAAAGAATGTGTGACATATCTGACTGATTCTGTTGTTTAAGGGCAACCCGTTAGCCCTGTGTGCATGGACTTACCTGTGTGCTGCCTCTTGTGGAACTTGAGAGTATTGAGGTGAGAGAAGGCAGCGTCACAGATAGGGCAGACATACGGTCTTTCCTTGGTGTGTGTTCTCCAGTGTTCAAGCAGTCGGTAGCGGATGGCAAAAGAAGCTCCACACTCATCACACACATGCGGCCGTTCACCAGAATGTGTCTTGAGATGTCGCGACAGGTGACCTTTCTGGGCGAAGGTGGCTTTACACTTATCACATGAATATGGCCGCTCCCCTGTGTGGATTCTCAAGTGGACACTGTAGTCCTTGCGATATGCAAACACCTGAAACATCAAGTGATACATGTGTAAAGATTGTGGATTACACTTGCAGACTAAAGCAGTGCACTCTTTTGTGTGTGTGTGGTTGTTGGTTTCTTTGGGTGGGGAGGGGGGGGGGGGGGTACATTGTGGGTATTTTCCTGTTTTTATAACCCAGTAAACTCTGATACGTGTTACAGGATCTTTTCCATGCATACCTAATCCTCTGTTTTTGTGTGTACACACAAAATGGGATAAGGCATTAACATATCTGCACATAAAATGAAAAGAAAACTATCTACCTTTAACCCCCCATACGCAGTGGAGATTTCCACCCTATCTTTCTTTCTTTATTTGGTGTTTAACGTCCTTTTCAACCACGAAGGTTATATCGCGATGAGGGAAAGGGGGGAGATGGGATAGGGGAAAGGAGGGAGATGGGATAGAGCCACTTGTTAAGTGTTTCTTGTTCACAAAAGCACTAATCAAAAAATTGCTCTAGGGGCTTGCAACCTAGTACAATATATGACCTTACTGGGAGAATGCAAGTTTCCAGTACAAAGGACTAAACATTTCTTACATACTGCTTGACTAAAATCTTTACAAACATAGACTATATTCTATACAAGAACCACATAAGTGAAGAATTTTATGGGTGAGAAAAGGAAAGTAAAAGGACTTTGGGGAGGCAGAAATAGAGAAGAAACAAGAAAAAGATCCTAATTAGGTTCACGGCATCGAGAGTGATGCGACCTTCTCTCAGAAGTTAGTAGAGAAGGCTCCCCCATCCACCACCCGGGGGACGCGCCTCTACGCCAATTAGGGGGTGCGAGGTTTTCCACCCTAAACCTTCAATCTTAAAGGCTGACGTCTTTACCACAAGACCTATGCGCCCATCCAGGCCTCAATAATCTTTCATATTTTCACCAGATAAAATATTTCAATGTTAATCTTTTTCCCAAACAATCACTAAATCAGACAACATAACTACTCAATTCTTCTGAATTCCCCGAGAGTGATCTAGGCCAGTCAACAGCTAATGTCTCCTCACCTTGTTGCAGTGCTCACAGGTATGCACTTTCTTGCCCAGGTGGGTGCGCATATGAGCGACGCAGGAGTCCGGGCTCTGAAAGACAGTGTTGCAGACATTGCATTTTGTGGGCTTGTTCTCGCTGTGTTTCTTTTGGTGCCGTCGTAACGACTCCACCGTGTTGAACACTGACGGACACTCTTCACATTTGTAGACGTCGCCACCTGTGTGTTTTTTGATGTGGTTGATGAGGTCGTTAGTGGAGGTGAACTGAGCCTTGCACTCCCCACATGTAGTGCCCCCTTTCTCCTGGATGGACTTCTTGACCTTGATAAAGTCTGGCATCAAGATGGGCAGCGTCATGCCCGTCTGCTTGCTCTTCCGTCGTATGGGGGCCGAGTACTGCACCGCCTTGTCTCGACACTCAGCTTCCACTCCTTCGGGCACACTCACAGCCACTGGTAGCAACTCTGCAATGGGAAACACGAGAACCACCATGCTTTCTGTTCTCTTGCTGATAAGACTGGTGATAAGGCAAAACAAAACAAAATGTTTGTTTCCGATGACAAGGCCAAAACAATAAGGGTTGGTAAGAGTCTAAGACAGTAATATTGTTATTCTTTTTGTTTTAAATTAAGTATCCTTTTTTTGAACCCAGATGCAAATGGCTTTTATTGGCCAAAACTCATGCCAACTGTGTCCCCAAGATATCAGAGAAGAGTAGCTTCCCTTGTAAAGTCTGCAAATTCAAGTTTTAATATTTTTAATTATTTGTTCTCTGCAGGGTTTTAATTTATTTGACTCGTTTTGGGGCCTAATCAAAACACCCACCCTGAACAAAATCACTTGCTGTTTGCTTATATATATCTATATATATATACGACTTGTGTCTGTGTGTCTGTGTGTCTGTGTGTGAGTTCGCGATGCACGGCCAAAGTTCTCGATGGATCTGCTTCAAATTTGGTGGGCATATTCAGGTAGACCCGGGACAGGACACAACCTGGTCGATATTTCAACACGTGCTCTCAGCGCGCAGCGCTGAACCGATTTTGGTTCCACCTCAGCTATTTTGGTTCCACCTCAGCTACCCGGGCCCCCATACCGACACACCAAAGCCAAAGTTCTCG
This sequence comes from Littorina saxatilis, assembly GCF_037325665.1. Lineage (NCBI taxonomy): Eukaryota > Metazoa > Mollusca > Gastropoda > Littorinimorpha > Littorinidae > Littorina > Littorina saxatilis. The sequence continues at coordinate 25,877,596 of NC_090252.1, read as the reverse complement.
GTGGATCTTTTTCAAATTTGGACACCGTATTCAGCTACACCCCGGACACAATATCATCGATGAGATATTTCAACACGTGCTCTCAGCGCGCAGCGCTGAATCGATTTTGGTTTTTGTGTTCATTTCACCATTATAAGTAACTCTTCCTTATCTTCTCATCTTCTCCAGGTTTTCAGCGTTTACCTCCCTTCCTTCGTATGGTGCACTATAGTATGAGTGGGGCGTCTTCGGATATTCCCGGCGTTCTGTTACTATTTTTAGAAGGTCACCGCAGTGTCCAGAACGTAAATTGGACCCGTAAATTATCCTCACTGTAAAAGTGCAAAGGTCGAATCAATTTATAGCCACGCGAAAAATACACTGTCATCTATCTCTCTATAGATACGGCTTCTCTGTGTTTGTGTGTGTGTGTGTGTGTGTGTCTCTCTATGTGAGCAACACCTGGGGATTGTTCAGTTCTGTTTGTGATGTGGTCTGGCGGCTTTTGTGTATTTGTATGTACTGGCCTTCCTTTGAAAAGCCATAACAGTTCAAAAGGGCTTACAGATAAGCTATAAATTGCTCAATCCTGTTTGAGTGGAGTTCGCCTCCAAAGGTGATTAACACGGTTACATTCGTCGACAAGGATGGGACTCGATATGGTCAGGAATGGCATTATGGCCACTGAATCATTTTCGTGCTGTTTCCATTCCACGAATCTGGGAGGGACCTAAGCTTGGCGGGTCCATTGTTCGGACCCGGCGAAGCCGGCGTACGGCTCTAAGTACTTCTTCCCGGCGAAGCCGGCTACCCGGCGAAGCGGGTATTCATTCTAGTATATATATATATATATATATTCCATTTTAGCCACGACAGACAATACATTGAAAAGATTTTTAAAAAAAGAACTAGTACTCAACGAGCCACACTGACATCTGATATGTAAATTGTAATGCTAGTTTTCTTGTTCAACAGCAACATACCAGCTCTGCCTTGGATTTCACCAGATTTTTCTGATCTCAACTACACGTTGTGAACAGTGAAGTAAAAAAAAAAATCTCTCATCCTTTCATCAGCATTAAATTTGCTGCTGATAACGGTACAGTTCATTATAAATTAAAGAATAATCTTAGACAAACGGATTGATTGGAACAAGTTCACAAAGTGACTGTTTAATAACCAGTATCATACTGCTCTTGCCAATTTAACACGCACACACAAAGAGCTGTGCTTTCATCTGACAGAGCTGTAGAGCTCAACAATGTCTGACATGTGCACCATCCACAGGTTATTTATTTATTTATTTTTTCATTTTCATTACTTTATTGTCCCATCGCTGGGAAATTCAGGTCGCTTCCTCCCAGTGGAAAGCTAGCAGCAACGGAGTCGCGCTACCCAGGTGTCTGCGTGTTTAGGTGTATTCAGCCACCTGCACTTATGGCAGAATGACCAAGGTCTTTTACGTGCCATTGTGATGACACGGGGGTGGGACATGGCTTCCGTCTCTGGGTCTGCACATAAAGTTGACCCGTGTCCGTCCCGGCCCGAATTCGAACCTGCGACCTTTCGATCACAAGTCCAGTGCTCTACCAACTGAGCTACCGGGCCCCCAAACAATAACATTTATGCAAACCTTGCTGGTCAGTAGATGTCAAGGCGTCAGAGGTCAGCACAGAGGCAGTGGCGGCCTGCAGGGGCTGGGGGGTGATGATAACCAAGTTGGCCGGCTGTAAGAGGTTTTCTACCATGCAGACGTGAACGTTGAACTCCACCTCTGTAGGCCATGTCTTGTAGCACACGCTGCACATCAACCCGCTCTCCCCTTCCTTCTGCAGTGCTTGTCTGTAGTCTGTGGTATTGGGCTGAGTAATCTGAATTTAAATGAACAAGTGGTTATTATTTTGGGGGGTTATATATAATAAATATATTTTATAAATGTTAACCTCTGACAGTGACACAAATCACCAAAATAAAATATATACCTGTCCATTAATTATAAATATTCTCAGTCACACAATAGACCTAATGCACTGCCACTGCCTGCAGCTCTATTGTTTTGCTTTTTCTTGTTATACTTATAGAGAGAGCGACAAATTCACAATCCACATCGAAGTGTGAGGAAATGACATAAAACTTAAAAGGAGATTTGAGGACACTAAGTCATGCAGAAGGGGTCTATGTCGACCAAATTGTGGTGCATTCCCTGTAGGTCTGCTTCCTGTAGTTGTTTTTCCTGTATACAGGGAATACAAATTAGGCACACACAAAAAAAGTCTGTTTACGGTATCCCGACCGACCCTATTTTTTTGCGCGACCCTAGACTTTTTTTGGGCATTTGGGGGAAAAAAAATTAAATAAAACAAAAATAAATAAATAAAAGTCTTTGTTTTTGGGCAAAATAACTTAAACATATGGGGTTTTTTTGGGGAAAAAAAAATCCCAACCTACCGACCCTATTTTTTTGCCTATGTTACCGTAAACAGACTTTTTGTTTTTTTTGTTGGCCTTATACACCTAGAAGCATTTCCTGTAGGTTTTCTTGAGCCTCCTTTGAAGTCAATGTGACTGATGCATCCTCATACATAACGTTTTTACCCAAAGTTTGTTGGTCTAGAAACGTTCTGACACAAACATTCACCTCAAAGTGCAAAGAAAATAGCATGTTTACTTTAGTCACAACTTAACTAACAAACCTCAGTTAATTAATATCTAGTTATAACGACACTCATGCGGCAGCTTTGCCATCAAGTTGGAGTGTCGATATACATGTATATATATTATTATTAATTATAAATAATGAAACATATTGATGCTATGGACAAAATGAAAACAAATCTAAAACAAAGTCTTACAATTACAATTTACATCACTGTGATTTTTCGCAATTTGACATTAAATACAATGAAAGATGTTTTTTTAAAAGTATTGAGACTCATTGGGACAAATTCCAGGGGAGAGTTCCACACAATTCTGCCAGAATAAGCTAAACTTGACTTAAAAGAGAGATGATCTGTATCTTTGGAATGAGGACATGAAGTATTCGGTTTGGTTTGGCTTGAAATTTTGCAATGAAAGCACGTGGGTGCACGGCCGGAGAGGATTTTGTGAAGGAGCATGCCTTTATTTAATTTTAATTTAAATCTTTCTCTTAAGTTAATGGCAGAATCTCAAGTTTCTTATTTATAATCATCAAGTACGAGACTAAATTAATTCAATAAAATTAGTTTCTGCACTCCTCTGTGTAAACTATACAATAATGTTAAAATATTAGCACTGGCAGAGTCTCAGATGGTCAAACAATAATCCGTAATGGTTTGTATGCATGTTTTGCGTTAAAAAAAAATTATTATAACCTTGACTGGCTTGAGTGCTGATCAAGAAAGTGTTTAAATTCTTTAATACAACTGATACATTTTCTTTGATATGGTTTTACACATCAACTGAACATGATGCGCCTGAGACAAATAATTATCAATATTTATAAACTCACAAAACTTTGTGATCTCTTACCTCCTCTATTAATAGGGCCATCGTTGCCAATTAATATGGAATAAGCAGTTATACTCTAGTTAGTAGTTGCTACCCATGCACAACTAGACCACAGAGAAAGAGATTTTAGTGAGAGAAAAACCCCACTTTAAATCATTCACAATATAAATGTATAAATTACAATTTATACAAAAAAGTTGCATTTTGTTAGTAGTGTTCTGATTTAGTTGAACATGTTAATTGTTTTGTCTTCATCATGTCAGCTCATGTGGTCTTTTGTCTCCTAAAGTCTCATTTACCTTTTACTTAACTTGGCAAAACTGGTAACAACTTGGGTTACTTGCACAGATATGAACACATGTAATGATGTATCATTTGTATATTATATACTGGTATTGAACAGCAATTTAGTAGTAAAACAGTTTACTGTTAAGTTCAGCTTTCTTTCTTGTTTGCAGACATGAAGCACTATTATTTTTAAATTAAATCTATCGTTTTTTGTAGGAGTCTGTTCTAGTTTTGATCGGATGATTAAAGGAAAGTAAAATGCGTGCGCTCTGTGATTGTTTGCGCTGTCATGATTTTCGATTGAGGAAGTTCGTCGAAACAAGGGCCGAACAAGACTGAAAATTAGGTCATATGCCGCCGTGGGTGCCCCGACAGTACAGTGGATTAATCGGCTCTACGTGAAACCAGATTGTACTGTACTTCTTACCATATTGCTTCCTGTTGTTGAATTCAGTGCGCTCACGTCTATTGTGGTAACCCCGTGATTTCGATCTTCCATACTGATGAAAATAAGCTTTTTTCTTAAAACTTTTTAGTCGTTTGTGTTCGTTCGGAATAGAAATGAAAACGAGGCTGTGGTGAGAGTTGTTCCCCTTAGTATGTACAGGGACTACCAAGACATCATTGTAGATTTGGTGTGGCAACTTTCGATCTCAAATTCTTCTGTTGATGTCTTTGGCTATTCACTTGCCATTATCTATAACAAATACGCCAAGTTCCCCTCGAAAATTATAGGAGTCGGATCGAGTTTTATTCCCGAGAGCAGTTTTGCTTGCAATTTCAGGTCAAACTCAAAGGAAGTCAGTCAGTTGCAGGGTAGTATGTGTGTGTGTGCACGACTGTGTGTGTGTGTGTGTGTGTGTGTGTGTGTGTGTGTGTGTGTGTGTGTGTGTGTGTGTGTGTGTGTGTGTGTATGTGTTTAACATTGAAAATAGCAACAACAAAAGCTTATGAATCAGTACACAATCCCGCACATACTGATATCGAACCGAGCATTAACTGGCGAAAAAAGTTGATAATGAGGTGCTAACTAAGTACCCACACGGGAGGTGGCAACGTCACGTATGATCTACAACAGTAACTTGACAGGTACATGTATATGATCTACAACAGTAACAGGTACATGTATATGATCTACAACAGAAACAGGTACATGTATATGATCTACAACAGTAACATGTACAGGTATATGATCTACAACAGTAACATGTACAGGTATAAGATCTACAACAGTAACACGGGTACATGTATACGGTCTACAACAGTAACAGGTACAGGTATGAGATCTACACCAGTAACTGGTACAGGTATATGATCTACACCAGTAACAGGTACAGGTATATGATCTACAACAGTAACAGGTACATGTATATGATCTACAACAGTAACAGGTACATGTATATGATCTACAACAGTAACAAATACAGCGGGTATATGATCTACAACAGTAACAGGTACAGGTATAATGATCTTCAAGTTCCGCTTCACACACACCGTCTGTCGTCGCCCGTTTTTAAACGCTTGCTTCTATTTATATATATATATATATATATATATATATATATATATATATATATATATATATATATGTGTGTGTGTGTGTGTGTGTGTGTGTGTGTCCGCGATGCACGCCCAAGGTTCTCGATGGATCTGTTTCAAATTTGGTGGGCATAATCAGGTAGACGTGGGCATATTCAGGTAGACCCCGGACACAACCTGCTCGATGAGATATTTCAACACGTGCTCTCAGCGCGCAGCGCTGAACCGATTTTGGTTTTTCTCTGGATCCATTTATGACGGCTTACTAGTGCCAAAACCTCATAATTGTAATTATCAAGAGAAAATTAATAATTTTCCCTTGATAATTACCATTTTCACGTCTTTATTACTAATTTTCCCGGGTAAATTACTAATTTTCCCGGAATAATTACTAACTTTCACCTGTTAATTACTAATTTTTAGTTTTGGCTCACTTCCTGACGGATTGCTAGTGCCAAAATTAGTAATTTTCCCGTGAAAATGAGTAACTAACAGGTGAAAACAGTAACTGACAGCGTTAATTAGAAATTATCACGTGATAATGGGTAACCCCAGGTTTTGGCACTAGTAAGCCGTCATAAGGCTTACTAGTGCCAAAACCTCATAATTGTAATTATCAAGGGAAAATGAGTAATTTTCCCTTGATACTTATCCATTTTCACGTGTTAATTACTAATTTTCCCGGGAAAATGACTAACTTTCAACTGTTAATTACTAATTTTTAGTTTTGGCTCACTTCCTGACGGATTGCTTGTGCCAAAACTAAAAATTAGTCATTTTCCCGTGAAAATTACTAATTATCCCGTGAAAATGAGTAACTAACGAGTGAAAACAGTAACTGACAGCGTTAATTAGTAATTATCACGTGATAATGGGTAACCCCAGGTTTTGGCACTAGTAAGCCGTCATATCCATTCCCAGTAACTCTTCCTTATCTTCTCCAGTGTTTTCAGCGTTTATCTCCCTTCCTTCGTGTGGCGTCAATCCATATTCCCGTTACTACGTTACTATTTTTAGAATGTCACTGCACTGTCCAGAACGCTTTCATTGCACCCGTAAGTTGTCCTTACTGTAAAAGTGAAAAGGTCGAATCAATTTATAGCCACGCGTGTGTGCAGACTCTCCTCGGTGTCCGAACACCCCCGTGTGTACACGCAAGCACAAGACCAAGTGCGCACGAAAAAGATCCTGTAATCCATGTCAGAGTTCGGTGGGTTATAGAAACACGAATATACCCAGCATGCTTCCTCCGAAAGCGGCGTATGGCTGCCTAAATGGCGGGGTAAAAACGGTCATACACGTAAAAGCCGTGGGAGTTTCAGCCCATGAACGAAAAAAAAAATAGCCACGCGAAAAATACACTGTCATCTATCTCTATATATTTATAGATATAGATATACATATATATATATATAGCCTATATATACGGCTTCTGTGTGTGTGTGTGTGTGTGTGTGTGTGTGTGTGTGTGTGTTTGTGTGTGTGTGTGGGCAACACCTGTGGATTTGTAGAGTTCTGTTTGTGATGTGGTCTGGCGACTTTGGTGTGTCTGTATGTTCAGGCCTTCCTTCGAGAAGCCATAACAGTTATTCTCAATCCCGTTTGAGTGGACTTCGCCTTCAGTGTGGTGTTTCGGCACTCGGTTACATTTGGCGTCGTCGACAGCAATGGGACTCGACATGAAATGTTCAGGCCACTGAATCATTTTCGTGCTGTTCCCATTCCACCTGGGAGGGACCTAAGCTTGGCGGGCCATGCTTCGGAACTTTGGGGACAAAGTTCATTCAAAGGGGGTCGAGTGTGACAGGGAGACTACCGTCGCCCTTCACAGCAGACTCTGCAGAGTTGTTCGCCTTAGAAGTTGTGGGCTTTCCTTGCATGTAAAGTTGTCCTCACTGTAAAAGTGCAAAGGTCGAATCTATTTATGGAAAAATCCACTGTCATCTATCTCTATTTATATATATATAGATAGATATATACGGCTTCTGTGTCTGTGTCTGTGTCTGTGTGTGTGTGTGTGTGTGTGGAGGCAACACCTGTGGATTGTAGAGTTCTGTTTGTGATGGGGTCTGGCGGCTTTTGTCTGTCTGTATGTTCTGGTATTTGAGAAGCCATAACAGATAATATAGGGCTTAGAAATAAGCTCTAAAAATTCTCAATCCCGTTTGACAGGACTTCGCCTTCAAAGGTGATTGTGGTGAACCGCCACGCTGTCTGTCTCTGTCTCGCGATTCACCCCGGCGAAGCCGGGTATTCCTTTAGTCCCTTTATATAATTTTTTTTTGAAACACCTGCAATGATTTGTTCAAAACTGCTCCGAAACTATGCCAAATAATAAATTGAATTTCAATCAGCGAGCGCTTTGCTTCGCCCAGCTCTCCTGTGTTAGGAGCCGGATTCCGTTCGTCATCATATTAATTTAATAATTTATTTAGTCATGGTAGATACCCATTCGTCAACTTGAGCAGATTAAGACCGTTGGATTGAGGAAGTCAAACCTACAGTCAAGCAAACGCATGCATATTCCATGCCATACAATGCTAAAACGCTTTGCATAATATAAACAACCCGTTGGAGAATATCACGGTCTGGAATGACTTCCAAACACAGCATTCAGATTAAAAAGATAGAACGCTCAAACACTATTTTTAAGACCTTCCTCGTGTGTTTTGTAATCTATTCAACACCCAAAGCGAACTATGGGTTCAAGTACTAGTCTTTCGGATGAGACGAAAAATCGAGGTCCCTTCGTGTACACTACATTGGGGTGTGCACGTTAAAGATCCCATGATTGACAAAAGGGTCTTTCCTGGCAAAATTGTATAGGCATAGATAAAAATGTCCACCAAAATACCCGTGTGACTTGCGGAATAATAGGCCGTGAAAAGTAGGATATGCTCCGAAATAGCTGCGATCTGCTGGCCGATGTGAATGCGTGATGTATTGTGTAAAAAAAAATTCCATCTCATACGGCATAAATAAATCCGTGCGCCTTGAATATGTGCGCGATATAAATTGCATAACATTTTTTTTTAAATCCCTGCGCTTAGAACTGTACCCACGGAATACGCGCGATATAAGCCTCATATTGATTGATTGACTATGTAACTTAGTCTCAGCTCAATTTCAAATCTCAGTGTATTTCTAGGAATGGACTGACCTGGCTGAAGTGGAAAGCAATGCCTCCCACCTGCCACCCCAACCCCCCTGCACTCTCCAACATTTGCCAACTCCCCCCGGCACCTTATCCCCACATCCACCCAGCCGCTCGCAAGACAAATCATACGACACCCGTTGAGGCTTTACGGTTTAGCGACTCGCACACCCCTAAATACTGCCATCTGATTGGTTCCTAGACTCACACACCCTATCTTCCATCTGATTGGCTCTCAGTGGAAACGCCCCCGGCCCAGCCCCTTGTCAACATGACATGTCCCACTTGGATGCGCAAAAAAGCAAGTCTCGCTCCTCACTCTGTTTTGCTGCCAGAGACCCGTGCAACGTACACCTATACTTTGACTTCCAGCAGAATGATGAATTTGAATACCTAAAAACTGACTTCTGAATCCTTTTTCGCACGTAAATCAAACAGTCTTTTACTGTTTGCAGTTCGACTTAGCAATCCAGCAACCGATTTTTTTCCAAACGGTTATTGCACCCGACGGATTCAAAGTAATTAAAGACAGAAACTACTGGAAGCCGTTTTTAAGGCGTCCTAGAAAATTGTCTCTTTTTATCAAGGGGGAAAAGAAAGAAATAAAATCTTAGGAACAAAGAAACGTTACTTTAAAAACTGTTAAAAAAAAAAACAATTAAAAAAAAACTGAAAGAAAAGTGCAATCAAAATGAGTCGTCGGGGTGTGAAGTTTGGCGCTTTCGTCTTCGTCTGTCAACTCGTCTTCCTTCTTCTCTTCGCGTTCCTCGCCAAGTATGACGATACCGCACAGCCCAAAGATACGGATCCCACGAATATGGTGGCTCAGTATTATCCAAGTAAGTTGGCTTCTGTCAGTGTTTGTGAGTGTGTGCAAGTGTGTGTTTGTGTGTGTGTGTGTGTGTGTGTGTGTGTGCGTGTGTGCGTGTGTTTGTGGAGGGGGTTACGTACGTTGGTTTGTGCCCGCGCGCGCCCGCGTGTGTGTGTGTGTAGTTGTCCCAGTACGTGTGTGTGTGTGTGTGTACGTGTGTGTACGTGTGTGTACGTGTGTGTGTGTGTATGTGTGTGTGTGTGTGTGTGTGTGTGTGTGTGTGTGTGTGTGTGTGTGCGTGTGTTTTAATTGATCCCAAAATTGCCACTATGCACTGAAACCTGTTGATGTGTGGTATGTGTACCAGGGAAGGATGCTCTCATCCAATGTCAAAACTTGGCCAGGTTTGTAGTGCTTCCCAAGATGGAAAACTACACAAAAGGAAGAGCATTTTAAAGGCTCAATTCTTTCCGCGTAAACAGTTGGGCTCACCTTATCAGATCTATCCAGGCTTTAACACGAGAAAAGACCATCCTTCCACTTGGTCACATACCCAAAAATGAACAGCGTGTGCACATTGGGCATTTTGTTATGAATTAGTTTCGTAAGAGCCATATAGTGGACTACGTTTCGCAAATTCGCCGCGCTAGTTGCTTTTTAAGAAATGAATTCCTCACAGCTGCAAGCAGTCTGGGTGTTGATTTTGTGGTATGTGACCAAGTAGACGGATAGTCTTACCCCATGTTAAAGACTGGTCAGATCTGAGACTGTTTTCGTGAGGCTTTTAATGAAACATGTTATTAGCATGCATGAACAAAATATGTCTGTTTTGTTTGTGTTTGTTTTGTTAATCTTGGCATCGAATACGCTTTAGTGATCTTTGGGTCCCAAAGAAGCATTGGTTCCGTCCCGACGATTGTGATTTTTGGGTCCCGAGCTCTGATCACGGCAACCCTTTTTTTTTTTAGTGTAACCACAAAAGCAAAGTCGCAACAATTAGATTAACTCGTTCTAAAAATGGCAATTTTTTTCCCGTCCGAATATGGCTTTCATATTTCAAGTATTTCGATGTTTTGGTGAAAAACAACACGATGGTTTGAAACCAGTCCTCGCTATCGGCGAGGGATTTATTTCCCAGAGTCAACTTTGAGCAAACTCTCCTCGGTGTCCGAACACCCCAGTGTGCATGCATGCGCACGATCAAGATCCCAAGCTCACAGCAAAAGTGTCAGGGCTTGAAAACACGAATATACTCATGTAGAGGGAAATGGGTAGCGCGACTCTGTCGCTGGGGAAAGCAAGACGAATGTCCTTGATGGCATTGCCCAAGGACAAGAAGATATATCAAATACCAATCAAACAATTAATGCGAGAAAACATCTCTTTTAATCGCACAGCGGCGAAACGTGATCCGCTTAGTATTAAGAGGTTACTAAAGACATGAGAAACTAGATCCAAATAGGCGCTGTTCAAACAGTGTTCGTTCGTCCCTGCTTGACCCCATATCTTCCGCCCTCTCTTTCCCTCTCCCAACCCAACCCTCCACAGGTTCGGCATCAAGCGCTTGACGTGACCCAAAGTGGTGGTCTTCGCGTCAAGTTAACGATGCGTACAGGCTGTGCATTGCCCTGCGCGGAGTATTTTCAAGAGCAGCATGAACAAGCCAAAGAAAACTGTTTTAAAGAGCTGTTTTTCTTGGAGAAGTCAATTTCGGGCTCAGTTAAGGCGATGCCGTGTACTTGCACTAAAATTAAACTTGGAGACTACATGGAATAACCCAGTTCTCTTGGTAGTTATTGAAGTGACTTATAACAATGAATGAAACATTATAAGATGTTTGATGGGGTGTTGACAGACCAGCTTTTTTGTCGGTCCGAGGGGGAGCATATCGTCTTTTGTTTCATATTTATTGACCAAGGCCGAAGGCCGCGGTCAATAAATATGAAACAAAAGTCGATATGCCCCCCGAGGACCGACAAAAAAGCTAGTCTGGCAACAAACCATCAAACATCGTTTTTGTCATCATTTTGGTGGTTCAACATTAAGTGAAAAATCAACACAGGGAGCCATGGTTTGACACGCGAGTTCTGTTATTATAATGCATGTTCGGGGCCCCAGCACGTTGTTCAAAGCTGGCGTGCGAAAGCAACTTACTGTGTGTGATTTGAGTTTATAATGTTGAGACAAGTATGTCAGGTTTGAGGATGCGAAGTTCTGTAGGTTCCGACTACAGAGTGGTGTGTGAAACCAACAGTAAGCGCCTTTGAGACGATAGTGCCCACATGTTGCATTCGAGCGATGGGATTGTCGTATTTCAAACGAGGTGATTTGCTTGCACAGTCAGCGTTGACCATCTCACAACAGATCTGTTATGTGGATTATCGTGCGACGTTCGAGTCGGCGGCAAGGAATCGCAGGAAGCAAAGATGAGTCTTTTTCCGTTGTCACCTTTCTTTCCGGTTGTTGGTGCATATAATATTGTGCGGACAAAATGATGCGACGGCGAGTGTTTTTTGCCTCCAAGATTGTGTGGTGTGGGTATTGTTTTGCTCGTTTCATACCCACACCAAAACCTGAAACACACCCCACCCCACCCTCCCCCTCCCTCACAATCAGTCCATGAACACAAACACTGACACACACAAATTAATGATCAAGTTACCCCCCCCCCCCCAACCCTTCACTTGCACACCTGCAACGCAGACGATCATATTATTGATTAAATATTCATATAGGTCAGTGTTGGGTGTTTTGTTCGTGTTTGTGTTATTGCAGAATCGGTTTTCTCTTATTGCTACACGTGTCTCTTCATTACATTTCACCATCGCCCTACCACCCTGCCCCTCTCGGTATTCCACCCCTCGGTTTTCAGTGGTAAATATTAGTAATCGAATATTGAAGCTACGTTGAGGCAAAGGTCACAGAAGATTTGCATCGTGCAGCACTGCACGAATTGGGTCAAAGGACACAAACGATTTGCGTCGTGCCGCGAAGGAAAGATAATCGCGATCTTGTTTCTCATTGCCTCTCTGTTTTTCATTAGACTTGTCATTCTGCTTGCTCGGCTTTGTCAGATGTCTTCATTTCTTGTTGCTATGTTCTTTGCTTTTTTATTATTATTTTTTTTATTTGCGCTTAGTTTATCGATACAACGTCTTGTGCACGGGTCAAAATGTGTGTGTCAGGGGTCAATTGGTTTGACTTAAAACTTGACGTTCGTGTTTCTCCAAAGAGATACACGCACTCCATGACATTGTGAGAAGATAAAACATATCGATAGGTTTCATTTGTTTGCGATAAAGCATAAATGTATGACCTTTGATGAGGTAGTTTTGTTTACATTTGCCAGTTCGTATTTGGAACTTGGCGAAGCAGTGTCGTCTGTTTAGGTCTGGGGAAACGCCAATGAAAAGAGCCGAAGAATCCTCGAGGGTTTCTATTGGGTTTGCTTTTGATTATCCATGTAATAGGGCTTCCTGCAACTATGGTAACCGGGGATTTATTCCCCGGGGAACATGAGATTTATTTCCCAGGTGCTTGTGAATGAAAACTCGTGAAAATGATGACAATTGTAAATATTAATGGACACATATCGCCGTTGCTATGGAAACAGCCGCCATATTGGATTTCTAGAAAACGGTTTTACAGCGACATCATACATCAGAAATGCATGATATTTGGCACAAAGATACACATGCCTTTTATCTACAATCATATAGAACAATATTTTTACTAAAGACTACAGTTGAATTTATATTAATTTTTGAAATAAGGATTGATGAATTTCTAACCGCATATTCATTCATCCTTATTTCAAAAATTAATATATATTCAACTGTAGTCTTTTCTCAAAAAATCGTTCTATGTGATTGTAGATATTAGTCATGTGTATCTTTGTGCCAAATATTAAGCATTTCTGATATATGATGTTGCTGTAAAACCGTTTCCTAGAAATCCAATATGGCACTGTTTAAGCCAGTTTCCATAGCAAGGCCAAGGGCAGTCTATGTCTTGTAGTATTCACATATTTTTCATTTCTTTTCATAAGTCACTTCAATAACTATCCAGAAAACTAAGTTATTCCATGTATTCTCCAAGTTTAATTTTGGTGATTTTAGTGCCTTTAAGGACAGCTGTAACCCTGACAAACTTTGTGGTTTCGCTTATTGGAGTCAGTCACGCGTTACCAAGTTTTTGCCATAGATTCTGCACATTTACATGCACTTCCTAAACATCCATTATCTATACTTCAACAACTTGCAGTGAGTCGCGCACCGTTTCGCAAGTTTTCTTTCAAGTTTAATTCAGTGTGCGAGTAAATGGATGCTTTATGCACCGGCGACAAGGTAACCGGAGATACTGCTACTTTAGTTTGTACATAACATTATCGTGAAATAACTTCTTTCTGTTGAGGATTATTCTCCAGAGCTGTGTACAAGGGGAAACCACGTTACAAGTTGACATTTCTTTACTTAACTGATACATTTTAACCATACAAATTGTGATTTCAATAATAAATACTGGTTCCTTATTTATTCTTGGCCCGCAGAGAAAGAATTACAAATACTTGCACATTTTTTTTGTCTGCGTTCAATTAATTACAAGGGTTTCAAAGTACGACAACTTCGTAAAACGGAAACTAAAAGTTGTGAAATGGATTTGAACACTATAATGACGGGCGCAGTGGCGTGGTGGTAAGACGTCGGCCTCCTAATCGGGAGGTCGTGAGTTCGAATCCCGGTCGCTGCCGCCTGGTGGGTTAAGAGTGGAGATTTTTCCGATCTCCCAGGTCAACTTATGTGCAGATCTGCTAGTGACTTAACCTCCTTCGTGTGTACACGCAAGCACAAGACCAAGTGCGCACGGAAAAGATCCTGTAATCCATGTCAGAGTTCGGTGGGTTATAGAAACACGAAAATACCCAGCATGCCTCCCCCGAAATCGGCGTAAGCTGCCTGAATGGCGGGGTAAAAACGGTCATACACGTAAAAACCCACTCGTGCTAAAAACATGAGTGAACATGGGAGTCTAAGTCCATGAACGAAGAAGAAGAAGAAGAAGAAGAAGAAGAAGAAGAAGAAGAAGAAGAAGAAGAAGAAGAAGAAGAAGAAGAAGAAGAACACTATAACAATTGAAAAAATAAAACACAAATATACCATGTTTTTGGTAGCATGTCTGTATATCATTATCTAACCAGAATATTACTGAAAAAAAGTAAATAGAATACATTCTGGTTGCCATTTAATATACGTTATTATCATTTAAAGTACTGAAAATGCATGTCACAAAATGGTACACAGCTCTGGAGAAGGATCCTGCTAATTACCGTCACTACCGTCAACTGCCGTCAACTACCGTCAACTGCCGTCAACTACCGTCAACTGCCGTTACGGAACTACCGTCAACTACCGTCAACTTTTTGTGTGTCTTGAACTTCTTTTTTTCCCCCCTAAATGCAGGTGGCTGAGTTTGAAACTTGCGAAGGTAGCAAAATCGCCATTTGGGGCGATAAGCACGGGATTTTTGTGATTCACGAAGTAGAAGTGGATGAGAAGTGGATGACTAGGACAAAGTGAAGTATTGGACATGCCGGTGAAAAGTAAGCCTGATTCATGCTACATGCACCCTTATATTTGTGTTGAGAGCCGGATTATCGACGAAATCGATGCAACAATTTCAATGCAAGGGAGGTAACTCTTGTTACTCGAAAGCACAAGTATTGATGACGTCATATGATTAATTAGTGCTTCCGCTCCTTCGTAAATCCTCGCACAAACACGAAAATAATGCCATGAACGGTGAAAGGTGCAAATATAAGTCATGATTGCAAACAAGTATGTAACAAAACACGATCTAAGGACGAATTTTCTTATTTCAGATGAGGTTTTCGGAGGTTTTTGGAGACAAGTAGTACCGCCCCAAATGGCGATTCCGCTACCTTCGCAAGTCACTTTTTCGAACTCAGCCACCTGCATTCAGGGAAAAAAGAAGAAGTTCAAGACACACAAAAAGTTGACGGTAGTTGACGGTAGTTCCGTAACGGCAGTTGACGGTAGTTGACGGCAGTTGACGGTAGTTGACGGCAGTTGACGGTAATTAGCAGGACCGCTGGAGAATAATGGTGGAAAGTGTTGCTCAATCAGTCAATGGTATTAAAAACGAAGAAAGGCCGGAATCTTAAACCTACTGCTAGAACCTCACCAGGCTCATTGTCCTTAGATGAATGAAGAAACGCTGCTCAATTTCAAGATTCTCTGTTTGGATCTACCATTAGTTTTAAATTGATTATCCCAAGACAAGTGCAATTCTTAAAGAGTGGTTTGTTCATTCTGAAAAAAACTTGTTACTCAAGCCACCTCTCGCGAGGCAACGCAAGTTCTCAGAGTCTCGCAATTATTGTATCGCGCGACTTGGTGGTCCGGCGTTGGTTGGCAAGTCCCTTATTGAAATCACTCTCCGACGAGAGACAAGGTGTCATCGTTGTTGTAATTTATGCAACAACTCACAGGAGGTGTCCTAAGTATTCGACAAACACAATATCATGTTCCTGAAATTAATCTCTACCTACCGACTGTGTGTACTACACTTATAGTAGATCACCCTTCACATCGACATCAACATCTCACAAAAGACCCCACACACACACACACACACGCACACTTAAGCACCGTCTACATTCCTATGGGTACAGCTTTGTCGTGGGTCTTTTCATGTACATGTAGAGAGTAATAAAAGACTTCGTTGGATTTTTGGGTTACGCCGTGGAAAATATCAAACATGTCTCGCATGGTTCTCCTGGTTTCTAATTTGCAAAACTTGGGGCCAGGTAGCTCACTTGGTAAAAAAGAGCACTGGACCGCGGTTCGAATCCGGGCCGGGACGGACACGGGTCAGCTTTATGTGCAGACTCCGAGACGGTATCCATGTCCCACCCCTGTGTCATCGTTGTGGCCCTTGAAAGACCTCAGTGATTCTATCATCGTGTAACTTAAGTGGCTACCTAAAAACGCGCACACATTATGGGCAGCGCGACACTGTTGCTGCTAGCTTGTCACACCTGAGCCAATAAAAGATACTTTCTTCCCGTTTGAACGTTGATGAACACCGCCACAGATCTATCACGGCTTGTACCCGGGAGAACAGATCTATCACGGCTTGTACCCGGGAGAACAGATCTATCACGGCTTGTACCCGGGAGAACAGAAGCCCTCCACTTGGACACATACACAGAGTCAGCAGGCTGGCCGCTTCCTGTGGAGACACCAGGGTTGTGATCGCTACTTTTTAAAAAGTAGCCGCTACTTCTCCGCTACTTTAGTAAAATTTGTAGCCGCTACATTTCCGCTACTTTTTTACACAAAGTAGCCGCTACTTTTCCGCTACTTTTCAAAAAGTAGCCGCTACTTTTTCCGCTACTTTTAACTCCACACAAGCAGTAAACACAGAACAAGAAATCAAAGTCAGAATACATTTTATTTACAAAAATCTTCACTAAAAAACAAAAGTTAAAACGATCACGCAGAGCAGATTGTTTATCACATCTTTCACACCTTTCACACCTTTCCGCCATTGTATTTGATGAGGACTTTGGCCTCAAAATTACTGTCTGTTACTCTGCCCCTGTTAGGGGTCAGGATCAGTCCTGCGGCGCTGAACAGCCGTTCAACCGCAGCAGAGCTGGGCAGAGTTGTGTTACTCCGCAGGAAAAGGCTCTTCATCTTGGTGTTGGTGTGAAGAGAGTGCAGTGATGGCTGAACAGGCTCTCTGATGTACGTTTGCACAGTTGTAGGAAGAGGTTTTTCCACACGAGAACACTTTCGCAGGAGCGCAACCCAACAAGCATTTAAATAAAAACTTGTCTTCCTTCTCCTCGATGAAAGCAAAGGAAAGCTTGCTAAAAAATTATCCAAAAAACTCGGTAATACACGTCCGGCTGCCATCGTTTGCTCTTGAGAATGAAGTGTGAACTGAGTGTGAATGATCGATCGATCATTGAGTAGGCCTATCGCGATTCAAAACAATGTAACTTCCGGTGTAACTTCCGGTGAGTATTCGCCGAAAACACTCGTTAGCAGCTCATAAATCTGTGACCACGCGATCAACACAAATGTCCCTAAAAGATTACACATGTAGCGGAATTTGTAGCGCAAAATCGCTATTCGCTACAAAAAAATAAGTAGCGCCGCCACTATTTCGCTACTTTTACAACTTTCGAAAAAAAAAGTAGTTTACCGCTATTCGCTACTTTTTTTTGTAGCGGCGCTACATTTTGTACATCACAACCCTGGGAGACACATACACAGAGTCAGCAGGCTGGCCGCTTCCTGTGGAGACACATACACAGAGTCAGCAGGCTGGCCGCTTCCTGTGGAGACACATACACAGAGTCAGCAGGCTGGCCGCTTCCTGTGGAGACACATACACAGAGTCAGCAGGCTGGCCGCTTCCTGTGGCGACACATACACAGAGTCAGCAGGCTGGCCGCTTCCTGTGGAGACACATACACAGAGTCAGCAGGCTGGCCGCTTCCTGTGGAGACACATACACAGAGTCAGCAGGCTGGCCACTTTCTGTGGCGACACATACACAGAGTCAGCAGGCTGGCCGCTTCCTGTGGAGACACATACACAGAGTCAGCAGGCTGGCCGCTTCCTGTGGAGACACATACACAGAGTCAGCAGGCTGGCCGCTTCCTGTGGAGACACATACACAGAGTCAGCAGGCTGGCCGCTTCCTGTGGAGACACATACACAGAGTCAGCAGGCTGGCCGCTTCCTGTGGAGACACATACACAGAGTCAGCAGGCTGGCCGCTTCCTGTGGAGACACATACACAGAGTCAGCAGGCTGGCCGCTTCCTGTGGAGACACATACACAGAGTCAGCAGGCTGGCCGCTTCCTGTGGAGACACATACACAGAGTCAGCAGGCTGGCCGCTTCCTGTGGAGACACATACACAGTCAGCAGGCTGGCCACTTCCTGTGGAGACACATACACAGAGTCAGCAGGCTGGCCGCTTCCTGTGGAGACACATACACAGAGTCAGCAGGCTGGCCGCTTCCTGTGGAGACACATACACAGAGTCAGCAGGCTGGCCGCTTCCTGTGGAGACACATACACAGAGTCAGCAGGCTGGCCACTTCCTGTGGAGACACATACACAGAGTCAGCAGGCTGGCTGCTTCCTGTGGAGAGTGGAATATATTGCTAGAATTTATTCTGAAACTGAAACCATTGTCAAACTGCAAAATGAATTCAGCACCAAAAGTCCCATTGTGCACAGGGAGACTTTAGGTTAGTGCCACGTGTCCAAGGGGAAGGCTGCTCTTATCCCATGCGTGTAACAGCCTGGACACACTGCCGCTTTAAGCTTCTTTGTTTACACTTGAGGGAAGATATCTTTAAGGGAAAGTCAGAGCTAGATGGATTTTTGGTGACCCGCTCAATTCAGTTTGACATTGCTGGCAAGGAGACCCGAGGACAAAGACTGAACATTGTAAACATTTCGAGCTGAATACGTCAATGGGGCTGCAGAAAAATCAAGGCTCAAGTGTCCATGGAAGGCGGTAGCCGTCTTCTAAAAGAAGCATAGGGATGATATAAAAATAATCACATGTACGCATATTCAGGCGACAAGATATTACTTCGCAGTCTTCATAGAAAGAGATGAATGATTCGTGTGAATGTACCGTGAACATGCGTTTGTGTGTGTCCTTGTTGAAGTACGAGTTGAGCCAAAGAAGAGCAAGCTAGGTCACAGCAACAGAATATGGGAAACTACGAAGGGAAAAATGTGCAACGCATATAGCCACATAAAAGGCGCGGGGACAATAGGGGAGTTAACTTAACAATGCCCCGCTGGAAGGGGAGCCCAATCGTCAGTCATCCCTATCATCACCTTGTCGTGTCACATGTTTTGCCTTTCTGCCCACCACCCAAAGACGTTAATTGTGTGGCTAAAATAACCGCCATAATACACGAGAGAGAGAGAGAGAGAGAGAGAGAGAGAGAGAGAGAGAGAGAGAGAGAGAGAGAGAGAGGGGGGGTGTGACGGAAATTGTATTCCCCAATGAGTGTCAGTGTAATGACAAATGCACGATTCTGAAGGACATGATTGGATGCATTCTAACTATTTATCTCAAGCCGCAAATGGCGGTAGCGACAACATCGGCTCATCGACGACATTCTTCTTCTTCTTCAGCGTTCCTAGATCAGGCCTCAGATTTCCAGTCCAATATGGGTTGTGAAGTTTGTGGTCGTGTCCAGGTCTTGTTTGGTGCCCCAGAGTTTCTCCGCTAGAGTAGCTCCATGCGGCCAGTGCTGTGTCCGTGCGTCTTGGTATAGGGGGCAGGACTGCAGGATGTGCTCTGGGGTCTGTGGGCCTGTCTCACATGAGCAGTCAGGTGTGTGCGACACCCCAAGGTGATACAGGTGGGCACGCAGTCGGCAGTGACCAGTCCGTAGTCTGAATATGGTGGTCTGCTGTTGACGTTGTAGGTGAGGCATCTGATCATCAGATGGGTGGCTGTGTAGTTCTTCCCAGAGTGTTCTGTACTGACGTTTGACCAGAGTTTTGGCCTCCCTGTAAGAGGCTGGCTGGTTTTCTTGCTCCAGACTGCTGTCAGACTTGGCCAGTTTGTCCGCCTCCTCGTTTCCTGCCAGGCCACAGTGGGCAGGAATCCACTGAACTGTCACCCGTGTGCGCTGTGAGAGGTCACTCAGCATGCGCAGGGTGTCTCTTTCCAGCTGCTCACCGGGCGACTGCAGACTCTGGATGGCGGATCTGTAGTCTGTCAGGAAGACGATGCGTGAGGGCGGGTCATCTGTGCTGATCAGCCTGGCAGCTTCATACAGAGTGGTGATTTCGGCCCGGTAGTTTGATGACCGCCGTCCAGCAGGCATAGATCTTGAAAGTGTTCGCCCATCGCTACCTCCGTTCTTGATGGCTGCATCAGCAGACCCATCGGTGTAAGCATGAGTCCACTGTGAGGCGTTGTATTCCTCTTGCAGCATCTCCAGTGTGAGAGACCTGAGGATGTGGTCTGGCTGGTCTCCCTTTCTGGTCACTCCTGGGACATCCGTAGCGAAAAGCACGCCATCCTGCTGAATGTTCCATTCTTCGGCGTCTTGAAGTGGCTCTCGCTCTTCGGGAGTGCTTGGTAGGGCATCGCTGTGGATCCTCACCTGCTGTTTTGCCAGATGATTGAAGCTGCTTCTTTTCAGTCTGTTTTTGGTTGGCTCTTGCAGATGTTGGTGAGCTGGGTGGGTGGGCAGTCTTTGTGAGGACTTTCTCGTCTCGTCTGGTGTCAAGGGAAGGGAGTCCTGTGGTGAATTCAAGGGTGTGTATGGGTGTGGTTTTCAGTCCTCCAGTGATGAGTCGCATGCCGGCGTTCTGTACTTTGGCCAGCTTGCTGGTGTTGCTCTTTGCGGCTGTAGCCCAGGACGCTGATCCGTACTCCATCACCGGTCGGACGTTGCCCGTGTACACCTGTCTGATGATGCTGCTGCTGGCTCCCCATTTGGTGCCAGCCAGTTTTTTCATGAGAGACAGTCGTCTTGTAGCCCTCCTCTCCACCTCCTGGATGTGGGGTTTCTATGTCAGTCGTTTGTCCAGTTTGACTCCTAGATAGGTGGGAGTGTCTTCTTGTGGAATCTGGTGATTGTTGACGGTCAGTTTGAGATTTTCAGTGGTGTTGGAGATAGAGAAGCAGGTGGCTACGGTCTTCAGACTGTTGATGGTGACACACCAGTTCCTAGCCCATTTTGACGACATTCGATAACAATTTTAAAAAAACCATGATTTCATCCGCAGTATTTCCCGATAGTAACAAGTATATCAAGAATCAAACAGAACGACAGAACATGGTCTTCCAGAAAAAAGGTGTAACCAGCGTTCGCAGAGCATATAATTCTATCACGCTTGGTGGTCAAGACCCGAGTCGCACAAATGAGTTATGTCGTAAAAAGTGCCACTGAACTCTCCACAATGAGCAGCAGAGCGCTTGCATGCTGGCAGGTGTGGAACGTAGCTTGTGAAGGCCCAACGCGTCACTGAGCAAGACCTACACAGGATCTGCAGACACGCAGGTTGTTGTTTTCCCAGAAGATAACTCACTGCCATCAAATATAAGTTAGACCCGATGGCAAGTTTGAATGAAATCCTTGGACTCTTTTAGTTGTACTATTTTGGCTTTGTTTAATTAAAGATCGTATACAGTCCTTCCATTTAAAAAAATGTGTTTAATGAGAATAATTCATGGCCATTGAATAAGTTAGACCCGATGTTGTCGTAAAGAGTTAAAAAAAAGAAAAAGAAAGAAAAAAAAAGGTTTCTGTATTTGAACGTTAAATCATAGACAAAACAAAATATTTCCAAATACGTCGACCTAATGTACTTTGAGGTAGACTGACATACAAATAATAATCAAAAGATCAAGAACATAGCTCAGTAAGGCATTGTCTAGTTTTCTCCATATCAAATGGCGAGAATGCACTGCTATCGAGAGAGGTGTTGCCGTTGCAGTGTTCCAGGATGTGCACGTGATGATGTTCATCGGCTTCGGCTTCCTGATGACGTTCCTGAAGCTGTACGGCTACAGCGCTGTGGGCGTCAACATGCTGGTGGCCGCCTTCGTCCTGCAGGTGGCGCTCATCGTCAGGGGATTCATCCACTCAGACATCGCCGGGGGTGAAAGGTTCCCCATCAACATCACCGAGTAGGTTTACTGGCCTTTGAGAACTTGCTTATACTGTGTGCTGTAAAGCGCTCCTGTTTGATGTCGCATGAGAAGCTGCCTGATTGTTGTTATCGTTGTTGTTGTTGGCCAGGGGGAGGTAATTTCTACATGTTCTGTCCGCTCAAAAGCTGTGCATTTTGTTGAGCGTGAGCAATCAGCCAGTAAAACAATAAAATAGTCATTCATTCATTCAGTTCATTCATCCATCCATCCATTCATTCATTCATTCATCCATCCATCCATCCATCCATTCACTCACTCATTCATTCATGCATTCATTCATTACTTCATTCACCCATTCATCCATCCATCCATTCATCCATTCATTCATGCATGCATTTATTCATTCATTCATTCAATCAATCAATCAATCAATCAATCATTCAATCAATCATTCAATCAATCATTTCATTTCAGAATGTTGTCCTCAGACTTCGCTGCAGCCACAGTGCTAATTTCCTTTGGAGCAGTTTTGGGGAAAACTAGTCCCCTGCAACTGTTGATCATGGCCATTATTGAAACCATCCTGGCGCAACTCAACGAGTACACCGGAGTCCACAAACTGCATGTATGTAACAATCCCTTACTTTTAATTTGCTGTTATTTTTTTCTCATTTTCTCTTTTGCGGGCCTCTTTTGTATGTTCTGTTTGTGTCCATTCACTCTCGAGCTGTTTGTAATCTGATTTTGAACCATACTGCATATTTTTCCCCCTGCTTTTTGTGTTCTGTGTATTGAAAAAAGGTATCTGTATTTTGGCTGTTACGGTGTCTGAATCGTTATCATGCATGATGTAGCCTGTATTTTAAGAGAGCCGCTCTAGATACCGGTAAAACCTTCAACCCCATCTCTTACCCTTTCCCTCCCTTCCCCGTTCACTCCAACCATCCCAACCAACACACACAACTACCAACCGCCCCTACCCCTTTACCGCCAGAAGATGACATGGCAGACCAGGGTTGTCAATTTAGCCTACACAACAGTAGGTTAACTCACAATATTGCTATTTCATATGTTACGTGGATTTCCATTGGTCAATTGGGCAAAACTGAGCTCAGTGCAAAAGTGATATCGACGACATTTCCGTCGATATCAGTTTTGATATCGACGACCTCTTTATTGCTTCCCCACTTCAAAAACAAAAACACCTAAATTTAAAAACAAACAAATATATATGAAAATGTAATGATCCCAGAATTTAGTTGAGCAAGTGACTAAAGGCTTTTTGAAAGAAAAGACATTTTAAAATACTGAAAAGTACAAGAAAAGAGTGAACAAAAAGAAATAATAATCAGAGGGAGGGATATGGAACAGCCAAAACTGAGACAAATACTTTTGTAATTTCTTTACAGTAAATACAAAATGTCCAGAGAATTAGCAATATATCTAACACTAGAGGAATACCCGGCTTCGCCGGGGTGAATCGCGAGACAGAGACAGACAGCGTGGCGGTTCATCACAATCACCTCTGCAGGCGAAGTCCTGTCAAACGGGATTGAGAATTTTAGAGCTTATTTCTTAGCCCTATATTATCTGCTGTGGCTTCTCACATGCCAGAACATACAGACAGACAAAAGCCGCTAGACCCCATCACAAACAGAACTCTATAATACATAGGTTTTTGCCTACACACACACACAAACACACACACACACAGAGAAGCCGTATATATATATATGCATATCTGTATCTATAAATATATAGAGATAGGTGAGAGTGTATTTTTCGCGTGGCTATAAATTGATTCGACCTTTTCACTTTGACAGTAAGAACAACTTACGGGTGCAAGGGAAGCGTTCTGGACAGCGCAGTGACATTCTAAAAATAGTCACTCTCAGAAACGGGAATTTGGGGTGAACGGCGCGGAGACAGACAGCGTGGCGGTTCACCACAATCACCTTTGAAAGGCGAAGTCCTGTCAAACGGGATTGAGAATTTTAGAGCTTATTTCTTAGCCCTATATTATCTGCTGTGGCTTCTCACATGCCAGAACATACAGACAGACAAAAGCCGCTAGACCCCATCACAAACAGAACTCTATAATACATAGGTTTTTGCCTACACACACACACACAAACACACACACACACAGAGAAGCCGTATATATATATGCATATCTGTATCTATAAATATATAGAGATAGGTGAGAGTGTATTTTTCGCGTGGCTATAAATTGATTCGACCTTTTCACTTTGACAGTAAGAACAACTTACGGGTGCAAGGGAAGCGTTCTGGACAGCGCAGTGACATTCTAAAAATAAATAGTAACTTACAACTGAACGGGAAAGCCACACGAAGGAAGGGAGATAAACGCCAAACACTGGAGAAGATAAGGAAGAGTTACTTATAATGGTGAAATGAACACAAAAACGAACATGAGTTTAGCGCTGCGCGCTGAGAGCACGTGTTGAAATATCTCATCGATGATATTGTGTCCGGGGTGTAGCTGAATACGGTGTCCAAATTTGAAAAAGAACCACCGAGAACTTTGGCGTTGTGATGTGGTGTAGCGGCTATGGTGTGTCGGTATGGGGGCCCGGGTAAGCTGAGGTGGAACCAAAATAGCTGAGGTGGAACCAAAATCGGTTCCGCGCTGCGCGCTGAGAGCACGTGTTGAAATATCTCATCGACCAGGTTGTGTCCAGGGTGTACCTGAATATGATCACCAAATTTGAAACAGATCCATCGAGAACCTTGGCCGCGCATCGCGCACAGACAGACAGACACACAGACAGACACTAGTCGTATATATATATAGATTACCTGACTGTGTGATGATATCTTCTGCTATTGGTCTGTTTCGACAGTGGTATCAAAATCTCCACCTCCGGTCTCGATTTTGATATCACTGTCTCAACAGACCATAGCAGCAGATATCATCACACAGTCCGTCAGTATTGGGTAATGTTGCGTGTTGACATGTTCCTTGTATTGCAGACGTCTGACATCGGAGAGTCGATGTACGTGCACGTGTTCGGCGCGTACTTCGGCCTGGCCGTGGCCCGCGTGCTGTACAGCGAGGAGACCGAGGAGAACAGCAAGGAGGGCGCCGTCTACCACTCAGACATCTTCGCCATGATCGGTGAGACACGGATGAAAGCGGGAATAACAGAAAATCAGGGGGGAGGGGGGGGAGGGTTTAAGGGGAAAAGGCCCTGCGTGAGCTTAGTTGGGGTAAGGCTCCTAGGAAAATTAAAGCATTAAACACAATTTGGAGCAGCAGCATGCAAGAAAATGAAAAACAAATCAACAAAGTTACACCGTTTCAGCCCTCGGACTCGTCTAAGTGAAGACGGATATGGAAATACTGAATGAGTTGCTTAAGAGCGATACTTTCTATGATCGTTTTTGCCAAACTGACTTGCTGCCCCTCAGATTCTGGCTTCCCGTTTTTTGTTTGCTTCCGTCATCATTTACTGGCGTGTATACGTTTGTTTATCTTTCAGGCTGTGTGTTTCTGTGGCTGTACTGGCCGAGTTTCAACGGGGGCGCCACGTCAGGCGACGAGCAGCACCGGGCTGTCATCAACACCTACCTCTCATTGGCTGCTTGCACCATCGTCACTTTCGCCATCTCCGCCATGTTGGACAACAAAGGACGCTTCGACATGGTGAGTCGTCTCTTCGTCGGAATGACAGACTTTGCATGCGTATTTTAATAGTCGTGTTTTTATATTTAGTCAAGTTTTGACTAAATATTTTAACATCGAGGGGGAATCGAAACGAGGGTCGTGGTGTATGTGCGTGTGTGTGTCTGTCTGTCTGTCTGTGTGTGTGTGTAGAGCGATTCAGACTAAACTACTGGACCGATCTTTATGAAATTTGACATGAGAGTTCCTGGGTATGAAATCCCCGAACGTTTTTTTCATTTTTTTGATAAATGTCTTTGATGACGTCATATCCGGCTTTTCGTGAAAGTTGAGGCGGCACTGTCACGCCCTCATTTTTCAACCAAATTGGTTGAAATTTTGGTCAAGTAATCTTCGACGAAGCCCGGGGTTCGGTATTGCATTTCAGCTTGGTGGCTTAAAAATTAATTAATGACTTTGGTCAATAAAAATCTGAAAATTGTAAAAAAAAAATAAAAATTTATAAAACGATCCAAATTTACGTTTATCTTATTCTCCATCATTTGCTGATTCCAAAAACATATAAATATGTTATATTCGGATTAAAAACAAGCTCTGAAAATTAAATATATAAAAATTATTATCAAAATTAAATTGTCCAAATCAATTTAAAAACACTTTCATCTTATTCCTTGTCGGCTCCTGATTCCAAAAACATATAGATATGATATGTTTGGATTAAAAACACGCTCAGAAAGTTAAAACAAAGAGAGGTACAGAAAAGCGTGCTATCCTTCTTAGCGCAACTACTACCCCGCTCTTCTTGTCAATTTCACTGCCTTTGCCATGAGCGGTGGACTGACGATGCTACGATTATACGGTCTTGCTGAAAAATGGCATTGCGTTCAGTTTCATTCTGTGAGTTCGACAGCTACTTGACTAAATATTGTATTTTCGCCTTACGCGACTTGTTTATATTTAGTCAAGTTTTGACTAAATATTTTAACATCGAGGGGGAATCGAAACGAGGGTCGTGGTGTATGTGCGTGTGTGTGTCTGTCTGTCTGTCTGTGTGTGTGTGTAGAGCGATTCAGACTAAACTACTGGACCGATCTTTATGAGATTTGACATGAGAGTTCCTGGGTATGAAATCCCCATACGTTTTTTTCATTTTTTTGATAAATGTCTTTGATGACGTCATATCCGGCTTTTCGTGAAAGTTGAGGCGGCACTGTCACGCCCTCATTTTTCAACCAAATCGGTTGAAATTTTGGTCAAGTAATCTTCGACGAAGCTCGGACTTCGGTATTGCATTTCAGCTTGGTGGCTTAAAAATTAATTAATGACTTTGGTCATTAAAAATCGGAAAATTGTAAAAAAAAATAAAAATTTATAAAACGATCCAAATTTACGTTTATCTTATTCTCCATCATTTGCTGATTCCAAAAACATATAAATATGTTATATTCGGATTAAAAACAAGCTCTGAAAATTAAATATATAAAAGTTATTATCAAAATTAAATTGTCGAAATCAATTTAAAAACACTTTCATCTTATTCCTTGTCGGTTCCTGATTCCAAAAACATATAGATATGATATGTTTGGATTAAAAACACGCTCAGAAAGTTAAAACAAAGAGAGGTACAGAAAAGCGTGCTATCCTTCTTAGCGCAACTACTACCCCGCTCTTCTTGTCAATTTCACTGCCTTTGCCATGAGCGGTGGACTGACGATGCTACGAGTATACGGTCTTGCTGAAAAATGGCATTGCGTTCAGTTTCATTCTGTGAGTTCGACAGCTACTTGACTAAATATTGTATTTTCGCCTTACGCGACTTGTTTTTGCTTTTATTAGGTTGTTTGTTTCCCACCTAACTTTGTTGCCAGTATACGTTCTGTTCTCAATTAGTAATAATGATAAGCCTAATAAGCCTTGTTATACAAACGTATGTGTCATAGTGCTGTCATAGAAGTAAATTACCTCGAAAACCACGGCACCCGTTTCAGCCTAGTTTGGTATAAGAGCAATGCATTATGCGCGGTGAGTTCTACACGTGTCAAGCAAAGAGTCAAAACAAAGCAAAATGAGGCAACACTGTTGTGCATCTTTGGAAAACCCCAAATGCCAAATGGTATCGTGTAGCTTATGAGGCGATGTAAGCATTTTGTGTCACGAATATCCCTTAAACAACGTCTGTAGGCTATATTAATGTACGACTCCCTCCCTACTGATAAAAGCCTGGTTTTCTGACATTTCTGTAGGTCTTAAAAGCACGTTGTTTATTTGCCTACAAGTGTGTGTTGTGGCTGTGCAGGTTCACATCCAGAACGCGACTCTTGCAGGGGGCGTGGCGGTGGGCACGACAGCGGACATGCCGCTGGAGCCGTGGGGCGCCGTGCTGATGGGCACTGTGGCTGCCATCATCTCCGTCGTCGGCTACAAGTACATCACGGTCAGTCACAACATGAACCCGGGCCGGCTGTGTAACTATTACTTAGGGGAGGGGGTTGGTTGGTCATTGTTTATAACAGCCCTACAATCGATATTGCTATCCGTAAGCCTGGATAGTGTGTGTTTTGGTTTGGTCTATCACATTAAAACATGTAGACAGTTCCAGAAAGCTCATGTCTTTTCGCAGTTGTTAATTCAAATCTTGTTAAAAATCGAGGGTATAGTAGCTCACTCAGTTGGGATAGCAACTGGACTTGGGGTCCTCGGGTCACAGGTTCGAATCTAAGCCGGTACGGAAACGGGTCAACTTTATATGATGACTCTCAGACGGTATACATGTCCCATCCCCGTGTCACCGCTGTAAAAGAACTCGGTAATTATGCCAGAAGCGCAGGTGGCTGATTATAACAAAATAACACACAAACCTGGGTAGCGCAAATCTTGTTGCTGCTAGCTTTCCACTGAGGATGCGTGTCGAAGTTGCCAGCAATGGGATGATAAAGTCGTTGTAAGTCTTAGAAATAATATCGGGGTATACCCTGTGTAGTACATGTAACTTATACGCATGCAGGTGCTATGTCTCGCATGCTATTCAAAGATTCCAAATATTCGTCATTGTTACGTACAGGACTGCGACCTAAGTATAGCTTCCAAACACAACTTGAATGTGGACGTTTAGGTCGATTTTAAACATTTTGTTAGCAATGAAAGTCCATTTATGACTGTCTTGATGTCTGTGTGTGTGTGTGCAGCCGGCCTTGACACGTTTCCTGAAGCTTCACGACACTTGCGGCGTGCACAACCTGCACGGCATGCCGGGAGTGCTGGCTGGCATTGCTGGGGCTGTCATGGCCGCTCTCTCCACCCGGGATAAGTGGGGTGAAAGGTGTGTGTTATTTGTTTTCTCATATGATGCGTGGGTAGATGGTCCTGGGTTTACTCCTGTGTGGTTGTTAGGCTTAGGACCTTTCATTTTGAAAACATCGACCAGCTTTGATATATTTGTACTTCAAATGTCATTGGATTGTTAATGTAGCGTCGACTACAAACTTGTGCTGTGAATCAACCTTTTATGAAAAACTTGAACAGGACAACAGCCACCCCTTCCCCTCTCCACCTTTTTTCTTGTGGTGGTGGTGGGGGGGGAGGGGGGTGGGGGTGGGGGTAGTTCTTCACGCCTGTACTCGTACTGCACTACAGGTCCCCAGGGCTGGTGGGTGAAGAATTCATTTTTCATTCCCAGGTTTTGTGAATACAAATCTTGATTTTACAGTCCTCCACACACACCTGCATCGTGAAAAACGCATTTCAAATTGTCTGCTAATCACCGTGGCCGTGTGTTGCAGCCTGTGCGAGATCTTCCCAGCACGTGCAGGCATGAACGCCACCATTCCCTGTGACGCCGACCTCGCCATGACGCGCACGGCGTTGGAACAGGGCGGCTACCAGATGGCCGCTCTCTGCATGACGCTCGTCATCGCCATTGTCGGCGGCGCACTCACAGGTAACGCCGGCTTTTGAAACTCAGTGTGCACATTTTTACGTGTGCTTGAGTGTCTTTATGACTTGAGTAATTGCTCAGAATGAACTAGCGTGTTGGGGTCCTAGAAGACATTCCAGCGTTAAGAATGAATGGAATGGTTCTTACTGAAAGAAATTGTAACTAACGCTTTTATTGGACTCCCCTTGACAATTATTTTGTGTTAACGTGACTTTGCTATGATCTCATTTCCATTTTGCTAATGCTGTAATGACACAGTCCACATTATATGTTCTCGAAGTAAACAAAATAGGAACACGACTTATCTTTGACCTTATTATATTGGCTTTGTCAATTTTGGAATGCAGGCATGAATCTGAGCATCGATTTGCATATCTGTTGAAAATGCAGAGACTCCGCATAATACCATGGCCGTTTAACGAATTGAAAAAGGTGAATTAATGAGCCTGTGAGTGTTTCACACAGGGCACACGCTTGCTACGCATAAATTACACGCGAGACATCAGAATCGAGAATCATGATCACGCGACCGATTTCAAAGCCGGACTGCACCAAACGTCGCTCTGAACTTAATCTTCTAATTGACGATTCTCTCATTGCCTGTACGGATCAGCTTATCAATCGTGCTTAACACAAATTAATTCGGTAAATGTTCTGTTCTTGCTCTGACAACATACATCAAGCCAATCAACTGCCTCGGTTTGCAAATTGGACAAATACAGACATGCACCTTATTATCTTGAAGTGACACAACATAGAGCTTTAATGTTGCCGTTATTGTGTGCAAGTGACACAACATAGAGCTTTAATGTTGCTGTTATTGTGTGCAAGTTACACAACATAGAGCTTTCATGTTGCCGTTATTGTGTGCAAGTGACACAACATAGAGCTTTCATATTGCCGTTATTGTGTGCAGGTGCCACAACATAGAGCTTTCATGTTGCCGTTATTGTGTGCAAGTGACACAACATAGAGCTTTCATGTTGCCGTTATTGTGTGCAAGTGACACAACATAGAGCTTTCATGTTGCCATTATTGTGTGCAAGTGACACAACATAGAGCTTTCATGTTGCCGTTATTGTGTGCAAGTGACACAACATAGCGCTTTCATGTTGCCGTTATTGTGTGCAAGTGACACAACATAGAGCTTTAATGTTGCCGTTATTGTGTGCAAGTGACACAACATAGAGCTTTAATGTTGCCGTTATTGTGTGCAAGTGACACAACATAGAGCTTTCATGTTGCCGTTATTGTGTGCAAGTGACACAACATAGAGCTTTCATGTTGCCGTTATTGTGTGCAGGTGACACAACATAGAGCTTTAATGTTGCCGTTATTGTGTGCAGGTGACACAACATAGAGCTTTAATGTTGCCGTTATTGTGTGCAAGTGACACAACATAGAGCTTTAATGTTGCCGTTATTGTGTGCAGGTGACACAACATAGAGCTTTCATGTTGCCGTTATTTTGTGCAAGTGACACAACAGAGAGCTTTAATGTTGCCGTTATTGTGTGCAGGTGACACAACATAGAGCTTTCATGTTGCCGTTATTGTGTGCAAGTGACACAACATAGCGCTTTCATGTTGCCGTTATTGTGTGCAGGTCTGCTGCTGAAGTTGCCCATCTGGGACGCTCCGCAGGGTGACATGGTGTTCGACGACCACGCCAACTGGGAGGTGTCCGACTACAACTTCCCGCAGGTCATGGGCGACAAGGGCCGGTCCAACGGGGAGACCGATTCCAACACTCGTGTGTAATAACTTTGCCGATTGGCCAGTGAGGGCTGTTGACAACCGAAAGGGGAAAAAAGAACTCGGTTGATTGGACCATCAAGTCTTTCGCCATCCACAACCAGAAAAGAGAACTAAGCGGATCGGATGTATGGTTTTCGAGTATCAGTAAAGAAAGAAGATAATACCCGCCTGGAGCAAAACCTGCTTGGGGAGTAGAATACGAACAATATTAAATATAGAAGACTAAAACGAGGAAAAACAAGGGCAGAGTGAACTAACTTTAGTTGCTCCATGCGTAAAAAAAAATAAAAGATGTTGGCAACAACATTTTTTACATTATGCTGAAGCTAGTTCTAGGTTTAAGATTTCCTGTACCCTGCTTATATATATCTTTCTTACATAGGACAAGGTTTTATAGGAAGCAATAAATAAAGGTAAACAAATGAACAATCAGCAGAACAAAAACAAAAGCAGAAGAATAGCGGAATTCCAATGAGTTCTTTGGTCCAGAAACGTCCATTTCCTTCCTCTCCTCATGTTCGCTTTATCTGTTGGAGTTCCAGGGTATTTTATTTGTGTGAACACGCTATCAAACCAGTTAGTTGCATGGTCATTTGGGAAATAGTCGTTGGAATTACCATTATGTTATCTCACGATTGGTACTTGTTGCATTAGATCTCGTCCCAGTATTGATATGCTTCATGTGTATTTCTATCGCTTTGTTTATCGCATGGTACTTATTGCATTATATGCTTCATGTGTGTCTCCCTTTGTTTTGTGTTTTGTATTGCATGTTACTAATCGTGAGAACGATATATCTTGTTTGTCGTGTATATTACGCATGTCTTTATTAATGTTATGTTAGCATTTATTGATCTATTTTTTGTATTCACGTATTCGCCGTCATGTGTGTTCATCTCAGATAATTATGTGTCTTCTTAGTCCTTCCTTTTGATTCGGGAGGAACATATTTGCAAAAATGAAATGATGACGTTCATAGCTTTGATGATGGCTTTTATTTCTCCAACCTTGCACAAATGAATTCGTCACATGAAAAGGGATGTTGCATTTGATATTTCTTGTGGATAGTGCAGTTTCTGAAATAACGGGCACTGTTCTGAAATCGACAGCCACAACATCCTTCTACAGGCGAAATTGGTTAGAGGAAATGTACCCGTGTTTGCTCAATAGATGGAAATAATGTATGAAGGCTCAGCATTCTCTTCTGACAAGCATGTTTGTTTGCGAGTACCTTTGCTGCCTGAAGGCACACTCCTTCTCGTGCGATCAGTTCGGTTCACAGTCTCAGGTCTGGCTGGGCTACGGGATAAGACTTATCCCTCCAATCGGACACATACCAGAAATCAACACCCTGGCTTTTTGCTGGGGATGAGTTGGAACTTTTTTCATGAATTAATTACTTAAAATGAAATAATTATTAATGAAAATAATTGTCACTGTGCACAGTGTGTTCATTTTGGCAGGAGACTCGGGGGGGGGGGGGGGCGGTCTGTTCCCATGTTAAAGCCTGTCCAGACCTGATCACGAAGAGGAGTGTGCCGTGAAGTATTATTGCCCTGCGAGGCCACTCTCTGCACACACTGACACACTGGATTTGCTCAAAGCTCTGCGTGTGATATTAACGACTGTATATCTTCTATATTCAATATCATGTCGTGACTTTGTAAACTGAACACATTTGATGTGTATGATAAGTATGAAATAAATCTCTTCTCTGCTGCTGACTCGTCAGGGGACATTGTGTGTGTGTGTGTGTGTGTGTGTGTGTGTGTGTGTGTGTGTGTGTGTGTGTTAGTGCGTACATCAGAGAGAGAGAGAGAGAGAGAGAAAGAGAAAGAGAGAAAGAGAAAGAGAAGAGAGCGAGAGGAAGAGAGAGAGAGAGAGAGAGAGAGAGAGAGAGAGAGAGAGAGAGAGAAAGAGAGAGAGAGAGAGAGAGAGAGAGAGAGAGAGAGAGAGAGAGAGAGAGATCTTCAGTGCTCATGCACGGAGTAGAGTCCTGTCCTTGAGTTTCGTCATGGGATTTGATGTCGGGAAAGCAACTTGTCAGGTGTCCCGAAAATCAAATATATTGCAGAAGCACCATGTCAGTCATATACTGCTGTCTTTTCAGTGTCTGTTTCATCTCTTGGATGGAAGCAAGTTTATATTCCTATTCTGCCCTTATTGTACAAGAAAAAGGCATAAATGAACCTGATCAAGTTGAAGTTTCGAAAATGCTACCACGCAGAAAAGACAATAAGAAATTGGGAGTACAGATTGCGTGGACAGAAGTGACAATAAGCAATTGGGAGTACATATTACGTGGACAGAAGTGACAATAAGCAATTGGGAGTACAGATTACGTGGACAGAAGTGACAATAAGCAATTGGGAGTACAGATTACGTGGACACAAGTGACAATAAGCAATTGGGAGTACAGATTACGTGGACAGAAGTGACAATAAGCAATTGGGAGTACAGATTGTGTGGACAGAAACAGGGGCAGGTGCAAGATTATTTTTCTTCTTCTTAATTATTCGCTTAGTTGATTCACTAAAGTTGTTAAAACGCGAAAACCAGTCGAGCATTCACCGTTTCCATCTTTGTCCAAAACGTGTGGAATCCAAATGATTCGGACCCATTCGGAGAGAAAAACCCCGGTGACAAACACATTGTTGTTGTTGTTGTTTTCTTCTTCTTCTCCTTCTCCTTCTCCTTCTTCTTCTTCTTCTTCTTCTCCTTCTTCTTCTTCTTCTTCTTCTTCTCCTTCTTCTTCTTCTAAATTAGTACGCAGTATATCATACTGCTTCAGCTCGTCGCTAGGAGTGTAGTTTTTTTTTACAAAAACAGTGCTTGTGTAATTATGAAACTCGAAGCGTTCAGTATTTTCACATGGACATTGTGAACCACTTATTTGGAATGGGGTGAGAGTAGACCCATACGACAAAAACGCTCACCTCTTGAAAGATTCCTTTCATCGTTGGCGATCGCCTTACACCGGCATCACACCACCTGAAACGGATTGAATGTGGGTACTTGAAACCACAAGACGAAACAAGCACTTCACTAACGTGCTGTTCACATGGCACACTTACAACCAACTTTCCGCCAACTTTCAAGCGAATTTTGTCAGAACCAGGTCAGTTGAAATCGCTGCCAGCGCTGACGCTCAGACTATGTCTAAATAACGATTCTCACCGACCTGACATGCACATTCGGGATTGTCCGGTCGCATTCGTTGTCAGTTTTCCCGTTTTCAATCCCAGGGTCAATGCCAATAAAGAAACGCGATACTAACAGATTTATTTTTTATTTTTTTAGAGTCGCTTGTAAGTCACTGTAGAGTCGAGCAGCACTCAACTGAGTTTTATTTTGTATAAAATATAATGAAATATTATGAAAGATAAGTGTTAAAGTTATCACTTGTTCGCCTTGTTTTGTTATCGGAATGTATATTGATTATCATTTTTAGAACGTGTCCATAAGCAGTCTGCTTGTTAACGTTCTTAATGTTGTTATTGTTTGAAACGTGTATCAAAGAAAATGAATAAAACACGCTTGAGTTTTCAAGTCGCTCCTAAATCTGGACGAAATCGAACTACATCGTCGGGACCGTTCACATGCCAGACTTGGTGGAGAGTTGGTGGAAAGTCTGATATGTGAACGGCGCTTAAGGTATCACTGGACTTATAGAAATGTACCTTTATTGTAGATAATGGTTGGATTAAACCAGTTTTCAGCAACAAAACACTACCCCGCTTTCAGCAGCTTCTCCATTTCTGTGTTTGCGTGTTGCTTGATTCTGCTGCAACAGCGGGGGTGATGTTGTCACTCAATTTTTTGCTTTATTCACGAGGAATGGGACCACACCATCAATACACGGCGCTCGGGTAACGCTGCACGGGCAACAACAATGAGCGTTGAATTACACAGGAAAATAAGTGACATGAAGGACGATAATAACACGCGTCATATACTAGGCATGAAATATTTCAAAAGGTGATTAGAAGAAGAGGGTTGATAAGAGGGAAAGCCTAGGGGTCATAGCAAGGAGTTTGTAAAGGTTCCGTGAACATAATGTGAAGATGATTGCAAAGTACTAAAAAGGGGCTTGGAAACGTACGTACTATGGCAATATTGCGTAGGGCGTTACAAAAATGCGAAGGCGGCGGGGGTAGACCAAAAAAGGCTGAAAAAAAGGGCTAAGGGGTTGCAACAGTACCATAACATTAGTAAGACCGTGACATAGCTCTTGTAAACAGTGTTTTTAACAATACCCCACCTCCCATTCCACCCCCCCCCCCCCCCCGCAGCCTCTACCTCCCGTCCTACTTCCCACCTCTAACCTTTAACTCCCCCCCCCATCCCCTATCTCCCATCCTACCGCCTCCCCCTCTAGTCCCTACCTCCCGCACCGCCCCCCCCCCCCCTCTAGCCCATACCTTCCATCCTACCCCCATCCTCCTATCCAAGCCCTCCCCTCTCCCTAGCCCCTACATCCTATCCCCCTGCCGTAGCCCCCTTCCCTAGCCTAGCCTCCTATCCCAGCTCAGGTGGCCCTTTATTGCAGCATTTTCGCGCCTTCAAGTTTGTGCAAAAAAGTGTGGGTGTGCTCCCCCTTCCTTAAGACCCTGGATCCACCTTGCACAGCGAACCTTCACATCCCGTTACTTCCCTCCAGCTGTACGAGACGGGTGCAGTGGGAAGAGATGGAGGGAGGGTTGACAGGTTCCCCTCTCTATTGCCTCCAACTCAAATTTCATACCCCATTTAAAATCCTTTCTCAAATTTGCCAGGTGACTTTAGGGTATTTTGTTTGAAACAGAACGATCAGTATGTCATTGAACATAAACTCTTGAAAAGCACCCTCGTTACGCAGAATGCACTTATGACTTTTGTCGTATTATTTTTGTATTTATCTATTTTCTCTAATCGATGGAATATCCCAATAAAAATCACAAATTAATAATGTTACGTTTCCCCAACGTTGTGCGGACCCTACGCATAAATACAAAAATACTAGTCGTGGTCAACTTGTGAACTCACTTCGTTTGACGATATTCACAAATGCACAATCTCCGTACAGCATGCCAAACTTCAGTTGTAAAGACAGGTGTTTTTGTGGAGGGACATATTTGTGGTTGGAAATATTATGCCCTCATATAATCGATTTTGGGACGTAAAATGTGTTTATTGTTTCCCCTTTGGCGTGTGATTGTGTGTGTGTGCGTGCATGCGTGCGTGTGTGTACGTGTGTGTGTGTGTCTGTGTGTGTGTGTATGTGTGTGTGTCTGTGTGTCAGTCTCTGCGTGTGTATGTGTGCGTGTGTGTGTGTTTGCGTGCGCGTGTGCGTGCGTGCGTGCGTGCGTGTGTGTGTGTATGTATGTATGTGTGTGTGTGCGTGCGTGCGTGCGTGCGTGCGTGCGTGTGTGTGTGTGTGTGTGTGAGTGTGTGAATTCCCAGAAAACTGCATGATGGACAGATCTCTATGGCACTTTACATTATAAATTCTTCCAGGTGATATCCCCGCCCGTTTTTTTTTTCTCTCCGTTTTTTTTATATATATGTCTTTGATGACGCCATATCCTGTTTAAAAAAGTTGAGGCGGCCCTGTGACGACCTCATTTTTTCAATAATTTTCTTTGAAATCTGAAATCAGGACTTTGGGATTTGTGCCGCCAAGTGGTCCCCGAGACAGTTTATGCGGTTTTGTTTTGTTTTTGTTTGCGCACGGACACGATTAAGTAAAGAGAGAACCTCCGAAACGTCTTGCTCGCTTGATGGTTATAGGTTTCTATTAATTTGTTTTTTTTAAAAGGAACTGGACCAATTACAGGCCCAGGGTGGTCCAAAAAAATGTAGACAGTTTTGCGTGCCTGTCATTTCTGCTACAGGGCTCCCACCTATTCTTTTTCACCTGGAATGTCTCACACAGGCATGAAAGTTTAGTTTTTTCTTCTTTGCAACATCATTTCTGGGCGTAGTTCAATAGTTCATCACATTCTCAATCCAAGCACCTCGTCTCTGGATTACAGCTGCGACACGGACATTGAAGTTGTTGATAACTCTGTCCAAGGTCTCGAGTGGAATCCTCCTGATTTCACGAAGAATGTTCTCCTTTAGCGCTTGTATTGTCTGTGGATTGTTGTGGTAAACCCTTTCCTTCAAGTACCCCCAGAGGAAGAAATCTGGAGGAGAAAGATCTGGGGACGAGGTGCTTGGATTGAGAATGTGATGAACTATTGAACTACGCCCAGAAATGATGTTGCAAAGAAGAAAAAACGGTGCCTTACTAAACTTTCATGCTTGTGTGAGACATTCCAGGCACGCACAACTGTCTACATTTTTTTGGACCACCCTGTACATGGATTAGAAAACAACACCTGAAATGAGAACCGAGAAAGCGGTTCAGTGAGTACATGAAAATGTCGCTAACGATAGCTAGCGGGTTACACGGTACGCGTGCAAAGGTGAAATACCCCCGATTGTATGTATTATGAGACGTAAGCCTACTCAGATTTAACTCTTTTACTACCAACCAAGCAATTAACTGAGTAAACGGTTACATCTAATCCGTGAAACGAAAGCTATCGTGTGTCATTATCTAGTTAAAAAGGGATTAGGCATGAAGATTGTATTACAAACAAAAACACATAACGCCAATGGGTGTTAACATTTACCGGCAGTTATTTTCCGTCCTAAATGCAAGTCAACGCATGAACCTTGACCTATAATACCCGTCATACGTTTGTGTACAGATCTTTGTGGCGAGGCCTTATGTTAAAACCGGTTATATGCCTAGAAAGGTCATCCATTTCCCTACCATTTCCAGCAAACAAATTGATTTTACATGATGTAGTATTTATACAGTGGAACAGACAACACAGCTACCCCGAAAATCAAATTCACAAAAGGAAGGTTCCACTTGTTAAAATCGACAAAAATATCAAAACAGCTAAAACTGGACAAGTTTTGCGTGCCAGTGAAAAGAACAATCACTTTGTTTTATATATAAATCCAAAACAGTCATGGAACGGGGACTTGTTGTGAGACATACAACCTATTTATGGTATCCCGGGGATCACCGAGACTGCAAGGAAGACGGGTCTGGTTGCTCTTGACGGTCGTGGGATCGTCTGCAACGTGGTGTCTCCAGTTTCAAGGTGGGGAACGAGAATTTCACCGCGAAAGAATGGTGTCGTTACGTCCTGATACGAAGAAGACGTGCGTATTGAATTGACAAGGAATCCGATATGTTTTTTACATTTAGTCAAGTTTTGACTAAATGTTTTAACATAGAGGGGGAATCGAGACGAAGGTCGTGGTGTATGTGTGTGTGTGTGTGTGTGTGTATGTGTGTGTCTGTCTGTCTGTCTGTCTGTCTGTCTGTCTGTGCGTGTGTGTGTGTAGAGCGATTCAGACCAAACGACTGGACCGATCTTTATGAAATTTTACATGAGAGTTCCTGGGAACGATATCCCCGGACAAATATCTTTGATGACGTCATATCCGGCTTTTTGTGAAAGTTGAGGCGGCACTGTCACACCCTCATTTTTCAATCAAATTGATTGACATTTTGGCCAAGCAATCTTCGACGAAGGCCGGACTTCGGTATTGCATTTCAGCTTGGTGGCTTAAAAATTAATTAATGACTTTGGTCATTAAAAATTGTAAAAAAAACCAATTTTTTATAAAACGATCCAAATTTACGTTCATCTTATTCTTCATCATTTTCTGATTCCAAAAACATATAAATATGTTATATTTGGATTAAAAACAAGCTCTGAAAATTAAAAATATAAAAATTATGATCAAAATTAAATTTGCGAAATCAATTTAAAAACACTTTCATCTTATTCCTGGTCGGTTCCTGATTCCAAAAACATATAGATATGATATGTTTGGATTAAAAACACGCTCAGAAAGTTAAAACGAAGAGAGGTACAGAAAAGCGTGCTATCCTTCTCAGCGCAACTACTACCCCGCTCTTCTTGTCAATTTCACTGCCTTTGCCACGAGCGGTGGACTGACGATGCTACGAGTATACGGTCTTGCTGAAAAATTGCATTGCGTTCAGTTTCATTCTGTGAGTTCGACAGCTTGACTAAATGTTGAATTTTCGCGACTTGTTTCTTTTTCTCAAAAGATAGGACACAAACGAACTTTTGCAAAACTCGGATACGACTGGATAACGCTGAGATTCCAAAAACATATAGATATGATATGTTTGGATTAAAAACACGCTCAGAAAGTTAAAACGAAGAGAGGTACAGAAAAGCGTGCTATCCTTCTCAGCGCAACTACTACCCCGCTCTTCTTGTCAATTTCACTGCCTTTGCCACGAGCGGTGGACTGACGATGCTACGAGTATACGGTCTTGCTGAAAAATTGCATTGCGTTAAGTTTCATTCTGTGAGTTCGACAGCTTGACTAAATGTTGTATTTTCGCCTTACGCGACTTGTTCTTTCTTCATGTTAAATTCTTCTTCAGAGTAAGGCTGTTTGTTTACACTGATTTTGATTGTGCACTCGTGACTGCTGTTACATATATTGTAAGTTGTTACTCGTATTATTGTCATAACCTATTCACTTGTGATGCTTTTAACGACGTCGACGAAGACGATAGTGATGATCATCGATTACCGCAATGTTTGTTATCACTGACACTGTTACCCAACGAGCAGTACAAAAAACGTGTTACAGGGTATCAGAGGAATAGCTGTGTGTGTAAACATGTGCGTGAACGTGCTTGCATTTGCCTGTGGGTATGGGTTTGTGTGTGGATGAAAGGTAGAAAGATTTCCTGCTCTGAAGTTTGCAAACAGGTTTGATCTCAAG
The DNA here is from genome assembly GCF_037325665.1 of Littorina saxatilis. Lineage (NCBI taxonomy): Eukaryota > Metazoa > Mollusca > Gastropoda > Littorinimorpha > Littorinidae > Littorina > Littorina saxatilis. The sequence goes on along the minus strand of NC_090252.1, from coordinate 25,837,505 downwards.
CGTACATTTGTATAAACATTTTGCAATGACTTTGTAGCAAGAGAAAAGCAATCAGGAACCGACAAGGAATAAGATGAAAGTGTTTTTAAATGGATTTCGAAAATTTAGTTTTGATCATAATTTTTATATTTTTAATTTTCAGAGCTTGTTTTTAATCCAAATATAACATATTTATATGTTTTTGGAATCAGAAAATGATGAAGAATAAGATGAACGTAAATTTGGATCGTTTTATAAAAAAAAAATTTTCTACAATTTTCAGATTTTTAATGACCAAAGTCATTAATTTATTTTAAGCCACCACGCTGAAATGCAATACCGAAGTCCGGCCTTCGTCGAAGATTGCTTGGCCAAAATGTCAATCAATTTGATTGAAAAATGAGGGTGTGACAGTGCCGCCTCAACTTTTACAAAAAGCCAGATATGACGTCATCAAAGGTATTTATCGAAAAAAAAAACCGTCCGGGAATATCATTCCCAGGAACTCTCATGTAAAATTTCATAAAGATCGGTCCAGTAGTTTGGTCTGAATCGCTCTACACACACACACACGCACAGACACACAGACACACAGACACACACACACACACACACACATACACCACGACCCTCGTCTCGATTCCCCCTCTATGTTAAAACATTTAGTCAAAACTTGACTAAATGTAAAAACAATTTTGTATTATGAATTGCCTCCATGAATATCGTCGATGACCAGACTCTTGAGATTGTTTGTCCTTGTGATATGTTTGTGTAATGTATGTGTGTGAGTCTCTGTGCGTGCTTGCGTGCGTGCGAGCGTGTGCTTGCGTGCGTGCGACTGAGCTAGCGTGCGTGTGCGTGCGTGCGTGCGTGCGTGCGACTGAGCTAGCGTGCGTGTGTGCGCACGTACGTGTGTGAGTGTGTGTGTGAGTGTCACAGTGTGTGTGTGTGCGTGTGTGTGTGTGTGGGAATGTGTGTGTGTGTATATGTATGTATGTATGTATGTATGTATGTGTGTGTGCGTGCGTGCGTGTGTGTGTGTGTGTGTGTGTGTGTGTTCGTGTGTGTGTGTGTGTGTATTACGGCCAACACATCTTTTTCGTTCGCTTGTTAATTGGTGTCTTTGTTTGTTGATGACGTTCAGGTTTCTTGAGACAAGAAACATCAACTGACAACAACCATGCTTTTTTTCATCAAGATCTTCTTTTCCGTTTAACACACACGCTCGACTTTTAGGTTCTCATGTTTTATCTTCTTGTTTTGTTGTCTTATTTTCTTTTCATTCTGTTTGTTATTTTCCTTTTCTTAGTTGAAGAAGGCTGTCTTGTGAAAACAGGGTCTGTTTTTCACTGTTATATGTGTCAACGTTCTCATGTGAATAAATAATAATATATAATACAATGTACTTGTTATTTACTGGTATCATCTCACTTGCAGTCACTGGATTCATATCTGTAAGAATATACTTGTTTTGTTGACTGATGCCAAAGGCCATGGTGACACGGAGATATTAATTCCAGGACGAGATTTATCTTACCAGTTTACAAGTGGGCAACCCACTGGCTCACACGCGAACACGATTTACAGTGGGAAGGGAGGGAGGGAGAGCATGTGGTTGGTGCAGGGCTGATGTTGAAGGTGGGGTGTACATTTCCTGTTTACAAGCTGCTTTGGTCTGTGTGTACCCATCAACTGATATTTCTTCACTGTCTGTATTTCTAAGATCTTCACTAGTCTATGCATGACATTCTGGAATTTTGACACTCATGACATATCATTCGACTTTAGAGGCGCTGAGGACAACAACAACAAAAAAAACCATACACACACACACACACGCGCGCGCGCGCGCGCGCATCTGAAGCCGGCACACATAATGTGCAGGGCCGGACCAGGGGAGGGGGGGGGGGGGGTTCCAGGGGTTCCGGAACGCCACCCCTGGAAAAAGCATGTACCTTGCTTTGACTTTTACTAGTTTTAGCACCAAAACAATGCTGCTCTTAACCCTCAAAACAAGGCCCAGAATGCACCAGATTGCACAGATTTTAACCGTTTTTCAAAAATTTCCCCCGGACCCCCCTAGTTCGCGCGCCTGTTTTGCAGGCGCGCGCTTGTGGCTTCGCCACTTCGCTGATTTGCCCCCCCCCAAAAAAGGAGGAACCCTCCCCCCTTACAACTCATTTGGTCCGGCCCTGCACATACACATCTTAAGCACACACAAAACAAAATCAAAAACGAGACTAAGGCAAAGTGGCTTAATTGGTGTTGGTCAGTTTCCGTTGGTGGCGTTGGTGGTGGTGGTCACGTGGTAATTGTGACGGCGAGGACAGTGTAAGAGCGTCAGAAAACACCTTAATTCCTAAGAATTTAATTTCTTCTTTGTCACGTGATCGCGTGTTCCCAGATCACACAACCACGCGAGCATCCATGACGAACAATTAAACAAAAACACACGTTTGAAGTGTTTAATTGTGGCAAAACCTTTCTGTTTCTTGCGAGTAGCTGTTCGCTCTGTTTGTTTGTGGACAATGAACATGGCCAACAACAAAAACAATGCGACACTCAACGAAACAATTCGCTTAAACGAGGGTACCCCCATAAAGTATGGTTCCAAATTCAAAGATCCATAAAAATTCACAATAGGCGCACACACACAAAAGGATGAACTTTTACAAAGGGGAAGAAAGTGCTATTAATCATCTATCCCCCCGAAAGTGACTTCTATACTGTTTATTTTACGCATATGTACAATTGATGGTTAAACACGTTTTGTTAAGGAGGAGCATGCTTGTGCGTGTGTGCTGTTGTGGGTTTCGTGTGGGGAATGTATGCGGGCGTGCGTGAGCGTGTGTGTGACTGAGATTGCAAGCGATGTTTGGAAGGGCGTGTATGGATTGATTGATTGTACTCTGGCCAAAACATGTCCCTAGTGTACTGCACATGGTTGAAATAAAGTCTTACGTCTTATGGCTATCTCATGCACTTCTTGTGTTGCCCCATTCCAACTTAGGCGTCAAACACGGTAGAGGTTCAAAAGTGTAGCTCTTTGTGTCGGTTTTGGTGGGTGATATATCAAATAGTGTCTTTCATCTTGTTCCGTCTGCAGTATACGTGTCATATTGGTATGTAAGTTATTGATAGAAAGTTTGATGAAGAACGTAACGCGTTTGGGATCTAGTGGTCAGTCTTTGCTTAGCCCTTTAGCGCTCTAGTACTGATCACAATAGGTATGTGTGATCTCAATAGATAGTTAAACATATAGTTACATGTGGCGCAGAGCGGTCATTCACCGATGATCAAGTTTTGGAGTCTATATCCCCTTTGGTAATTACTGACCAAGCGGCTTGGCTTTTAGGATTCTTACGGAATAGTGTTAAGTAACTATAATTATATGCTTGAGAATAGTTTTGTTTGATTTTAGACCAAGAGTGGAGACAGAGAGAGGGGGAAGAGAACTTCTCACGAGAAACTTACTCCGTGCAGGTTTTAAGTACAAGGCTTAAGGCTGGAGTCTACACCGCTCAGAACAGTAGTAGAATTAAAATAGGTCTTTCGCACGATGGACGTGTCCCACATTCAAAAGATAGACATCATTGATAAAGAACTCTTTTGAAATTCCCTAGAAGACACACTTGATAGGCTTTTCGTGATTTGGTCGACTATGTCTACAATGCATTAAAACTATATATAAACAATATGTGGAAGTCAACGTGTTGTTTAAAAAAGCCAAAAGTGCACACGATGCACGTGCGTGACTACAAGAAGTTTGAGATGTAAATTTCATCCAGCACATACTAAATTCAATTGTTTCCCAAGTTGAGCTAAGAAACCCTAAATTGATTCGCAGAACTATATATCAGAAAGAATCAATGATCAAATCCTAAAAGGAAGCCTCTCAGTTACCTATAGCCTACAAACCTTTATCAATTAAAAGAATATGTCGATCTGCAATGTTAGATATACTTCCAGTCATTTTAAGGTTGACGTTCCCTCGCACATTGAAATACTTACGACACACACATGTTAGCAACAATATTATGTGACAAAGATGCGTTCATTATTTCACGCACGTGTGATTGATTCCCATTAAGGGGTCTAAAGTACAAAAGTTCGCTGGCGTCAGTTTTCATTTAATGGTGTTTTCTCAGTCTTGAAATCCAGTCCGTCTGCTTGATTCCAAACGTTATCCCAGTTAAGAATAGGTGGGCATATTGAATTTAACTTGAAATAACTGACTCCTTTGTTGTTGCGCGCGCTTTATTTGAAGTGCCGGTGCATGGAGAGTCAGGTGTCTCTTGAATCATTTTTTCTCTCTCGAGTAGTGCTGAAAAATTAAGCTTCATACAGTCGTCAGAAAACAATAAAGTCAGTCGGCGTTCCCTAATCCAACATTCTCCCCTTCTTTTTGATCTTAAACAAACCATTTACACAAGATATCAGTGAGCCCTACACATGCGTATTATATTTTGGCCCTCGACTCAAGCAAATGAAACAAGTCGCGTAAGGCGAAATTACTACATTTAGTCAAGCTGTGGAACTCACAGACTGAAACTGAACGTAGACCGCCGCTAGTGCAAAAGGCAGTGAAAGTGACGAGCCTGTTTGGTGCGGTAGCGGCTGCGCTGTGCTTCATAGCACGCTTTACTGTACCTCTCTTCGTTTTAACTTTCTGAGCGTGTTTTTAATCCAAACATATCATATCTATATGTTTTTGGAATCAGGAACCGACAAGGAATAAGATGAAATAGTTTTTAAAACGATTTCGGAAATTTAATTTTGATCATAATTTTTATATTTTTAATTTTCAGAGCTTGTTTTTAATCCAAATATAACATATTTATATGTTTTTGGAATCAGAAAATGATGAAGAATAAGATGAACGTAAATTTGGATCGGTTTATAAATTTTTGTTTTTTTACAATTTTCAGATTTTTAATGACCAAAGTCATTAATTAATTTTTAAGCCACCAAACTAAAATGCAATACCGAAGTCCGGCCTTCGTCGAAGATTGCTTGGCCAAAATGTCAATCAATTTGATTGAAAAATGAGGGTGTGACAGTGCCGCCTCAACTTTTACAAAAAGCCGGATATGACGTCATCAAACACAACCGTCGAACGCAGAAGAAGAAGACGTCATCAAAGACATTTATCGAAAAAAAGAAAAAAATGTCCGGGGATATCATTCCCAGGAACTCTCATGTCAAATTTCATAAAGATCGGTCCAGTAGTTTAGTCTGAATCGCTCTACACACACACACAGACAGACACACGCACACACACACACACACACATACACCATGACCCTCGTCTCGATTCCCCCTCTATGTTAAAACATTTAGTCAAGTTTTGACTAAACGAAAAAAGAAGGGCTTCTGAATAGTCTGTTGTTTCTTGTGCCACTGCGTGCAAGGATACTGAAACTAATCTCCGGGCCAAGGCTGTGTGTAAGATCATACGATGCTTGACACGATACGTGCAACAGATCTTTTTCCGGTGTTGCCACTGAGGGGTTATTTAGGGGTCGAGTTAGAATGGACAAAAGACAACGACCCAAGAACATCTGACGCCCGTTTCGAGCAGGCAAGGCCAGTTTGCGACTAGCCGCTTGCTTTTCCAGACCGTCAGCGAGGGTGTACTGATATGAAACAACTTTGTGCTAGGCAGGCAAGAGTAAAACACTCATGGTGGATACCGAAGGAGTCGTCTGCACTCGTCTGTGAACTGCCATGAACAGCCAATGGGATTGGCATCTGTTCAGTCGCCATTTTTGTTCTCGCGTGGCGAGCACCTCCACAGCAACGCTCATCCACACTCGCCAAATCCTAGCATTCCTCGCTAGTTTGTTTGTTTGTTTGTTGGCTTTTTTGTTTGTTTTTTGTTTTGTTTGCTTCTTTCTTTCTTTGTTAAACGAAAGCTAAGCGGCCCTGCAGATCAGCACGTCTATACAACTCATACTTGAGCCATTCTGATAATCATCGGTCCACGCTATCGCTCAAGTCTCTCTGACAGGATGGATAAGGACTACGCGGAGGAAGAGGAAATAAGCGGAGCTAAAAGCCGAAATCTATCAAAACAAGAATACAGAGTTATCGCCCGTATGTTTTTCGCTAATATAGACGTTGCGGGGAAGACGGGACCGACAACGACGACTGAACCGAGACAGGTGTGTTACGTCCGTGTTCGGCGTCATCGCTCGTACTGACACAAGTATACGTAGCGTTTGCGGGGGAGGACGAGCGCCAGTGGCCTGAAGAAGAAAACTCCTGGACACCCGAACGAATGGTTTAGACACGACTTGTAGAGGCGGAGCCCCTCGGGGCATGTTTTGGGTGGTGCATGGGGAACACGCATTTCAGTGAAAAGAATTATTCGTCTTGCACTTTTCCAGGTCTGTGACCTATTAAAAACAAGAAATTCCTCCGAGGTAGGAAAAACACCCCCGTTGGTCAAAGGGAAATAACCATTCTCACTGCCACCAACTGAGAGTTGTAGAATCTTAATCCACCAATAACTCCCTAACCGTGTGTTTGACTGGTCCCAATTTTTGTAAGGACCGTCTCAGGAATGTATAGAACCTGTTCACCAAGTTTGGTGACGATCGGTCCGTTCATTCTTGAGATCTATATGCGAACACAAACACACACCCAAACAAACAAACAAACACATCGAGCGAAACCTATACACACCCCTATACCGGGGGTGTAAAAACCAGCTGTTGCGTGTTAGCCCATACATTTTATGTGTGTGTGTATGTGTTTGTGTGTATGTGTGTGTGTGTGTGTGTGTGTGCGCGCGCGCACTATGTGAGTGTGCAGGGTCGGTGGTCAAACACAAACGGTGGGCAAACACGGCAGCTGCGGGGGAGAAACACGGCAGCTTCGGGGGGCAAACACAGAAGTTGTAGGATAATTCTCATTCTCCGAATGCTTTTCGCTGTCTGCAAGGTCCTAGAAGCTTGAAACTCGGCCTCAGTACTGCAGAAAGGTTCAGGTTTTTGTGGAACTGATGGCAGTTCTTCACATTAAAGTTTACACCAGTAATTTGTTGCGAATGCTACGAAATTTGCTTCTGTGCAGTTACAGGCGTGATATTTTACAGAATCACGGCTATAATATACAAAATATGCACCCAAAAAGTACATCGGCGTGTAGAAGAAACACTAACAGATCTAACAAGACATATGTGCAAAGTTACGAAATGTTTATACAAGAAGCTGTTTTATCGAGACACAAACCCCACTCAACTTACCGCTCAAGCGTGTGGGGTGCAAATACCCGTGCAGCACGCAACACACCGCTGCGAAGGAGTCTACAGTGTGATTGAGAAGACTTGTGAGCATCTGAGATGGTACCCGACAAAACAAACTGTAAATCCACGCCTATCAAAGATTTTTTTCTTTTTCTTCAAAAGCTATTTGCAAAATTAACAATCTATATGTGCATAACACCAACAAAAAAAAAGTCTGTTTACGGTAACATAGGCAAAAAAATAGGGTTGGGAATTTTTTTTCTTCCCCAAAAACATATTTTTAAGTTATTTTGCCCAAAAACAGACTTTTTTTTTTATATACAAACTCAGAGGCAAAAGAAACGCAAATGCTGCAGTGAAGATGGGTTACCCATGAATTTTAATGTCGAATTAATTATTTCGGGTTAACAATAACAAGGAAACGAATTGACTGATACAAAAACCATACGGAAAAGTGTATTGGGATGAGAGCATGACGTGCCATGTTCCACTGAACACTGTTTGAAGACTGTTGAAAGTCAATAGCGTGTTGCTCCTCCCTGGGCGTTGATGACTGTGGCGCACCTCCGGTACATGGAGAGGACGAGGTGATTAATTTGCTGCTGAGGGACCTGAGCCCACACCTGGGTCACGGCAGCACGCAGTTCTGCTACTGTGCAGGGTCTCCGGGCAAGGGCATTAATCCTTCTTTGCATGATGTCCCAAAAGTGTTCGATTGGGTTGAGATCCGGAGATCGAGCAGGATTAGGCAGAATGTTCACGCTGTTGTGACGCAACCTGTCCTCGGTAGCACGTGCAGTATGGGGACGGGCATTGTCTTGCTGGAACAGGCAGTTCCGGTACCTCTGGACAAATGGAACCACATAGGGACGCAGGACTTGATTGGTGTAGCGGTCTGCATTGACACCATTCCCACGACCTTGGCCGACGTTCTGAAAGACGACAGGTCCCACTCGCTAATTGACACCAATGGCGCCCCATATCATGACGCTGGCACCTCCCCATCGATCATGCTGCAGGATGTTATTGTTAGCAAACCGCTGTCCAGGTCTTCGCCAGATCCGGACACGCCCATCGCAAGGTTCCAGGCAAAAGCGCTTCTCGTCCGAAAAAAAGAACCCTCCGCCAGTCCCGATGGCGCCAGTGGGCATGCTGCTGGGCCCAGACTAGACGATCCAGGCGATGCTGAGCTGTCAAGACAGGACGTCGAGCAGGACGCCGATTACCAGGTTCTGCCCACCAAGGCGTCGGCGTAGAGTTCTGGCACTGACGGGTTGTTCATGCACCCCAAATGTGTTACGGGCTGTGTTGGCGGCAGTTTCGAATGCATCTCGCTGGTGTTGATGGACAAGATGGTGATCTTGTCGGGCTGTTGTTATCCGGGGTCTGCCACGTCCTGGTAAGTCGCAGGTACTGTTTGTGGCATGAAAACGTTGCTGCAGGCGATAAATCGTGGTGACATTTACTCCAAATGCCCCAGCAACTTGCTGAACTGATTGTCTGGCATCAAGTCTCCCGATCGCCTGTTGGCGCTGATCTGGTGATAGTCTCGGCATCGCGCCTGTGTCGCAGAAATGAATGTTGTAAACAGTTTTGTGAGTACGGTACAGCTTGCCTGAACACTCTGAACACGAAAAGCTGCTTTTCCACATTCTGCATGTGCTGAAAGTGGTCCCCATGACGGTTTGGGATCCCCGTCAACAAGACCTCACGTGTGACCCAGATAACGGCAAACACGGTTCTGACAAGATAATACCGCTAAAACAACACGTGCAGAACATGCTAGTATCATATTTTTATTTTTATTTCAAGTCCATAAAGGTTTGATTAACGCATCCTTTATTTGCGTTTCTTTTGCCTCCGAGTTTATATATATTTATTTTTTTTCCCCCAAATGCAAAAAAAAAGTCTAGGATCGCGCGAAAAAATAGGGTCGGTCGGGATACCGTAAACAGACTATTTTTTTTGGATTAAAGTGAACTCGACTTAACAGCAAAGACCAATTTCTATCTTCCGTTTTTGCGACGACGACAAATTGCTCCATTTTCCAGCCGGAACGTCTCGCAAAGGCCCCGTCCCGACTGTGTGAGGGGGAAGAAAGAAGGTCACCGTCACTTGTCGTCGTGCTGAGTTGTCGGGCGTCTTCCCCGCAACCTCACTAATGTTTCTGATCAAAGACGAAATCGATTTCCGAATGACTGACTTCGACACTGATCTCCGTTCTGCTCTTCACTGATATGTTAAAGACATCGTTCTAAGGTCAAAACAAGTCGAAATTTTGAGACTGCTGTGGGAAGGAGACCGGAAAAAAGGAAAAAGTATCGTCCGCTCTGTAGCCATTTTGTTATGATCACGTGACAAAATTGAATATCACGTGACACTTTTGCCATATTTAGAGTTGTTTGCACAGTAAATACATCCGCGAAAGATATCTCGCTTGAAACTGTCTTATATAACAATTCCTTTGTAATTCAAAATTTACACAACACCATGAACAATCATTCTCGACGATCGCGAATCTGCTTATATCAATGTGACAGGGGAGGCTACCGCTCCTTTCACAGCAGACTCTGCACCCGAGTTGTTGGCCTTTAAGTCAACACCGGTGGATTGTGGAATTCTGTTTGTGATGGGGGTCTGGTGGTTTCTGATTGTCTGTATGTTCATGGAAACCTTCGGGTTTGCATAACAGTTTTTATAGGGGGCTAAGAAATTAGCCCTAACATTTTCAATCCTGTTTGATCACACTTCGCCTCCCGAGGTGATCGGTTACATCTGGCGCTTGCGAGCAGGGATGGGACTCGGCATGATATGTTCAGGTAACGGAATAATATGACCACTGAACATTTTCGAGCTGTTCCCATTCTGCGAACTTGGGATGGACAGTGGTCCCCCGGTTTGGAACTTCGGGACGAAGTTCATTCAAACGAGGGCGAGTGTGACAGGGGAGGCTACCGTTCCTATCACAGCAGACTTTGCACCCGAGTTGTTGGCCTTTAAGTCAACACCAGTGGATTGTGGAATTCTGTTTGTGATGGGGTCTGGTGGTTTCCGATTGTCTGTATGTTCATGGAAACCTTCGGGTTTGCATAACAGTTTTTATAGGGCTAAGAAATTAGCCCTAACATTTTCAATCCTGTTTGATTACACTTTGCCTCCCGAGGTGATCGTAGTGTTACGGCACTCGGTTACATCAAGAACACATTACGAAAAGCTCTTAATATGTAAAACAAATCGATTTCCTCTCCAGAGAAGGAAAACAAAGGCATCCTCTCAGGGATAAATGAGACCCGAAGGGAAGGAACTCATTTTAACCTGAGGTCAGGATGATACTTGAGCAACATCAATGATGCCAAGCGCAAGAATGACGACTGACCCCATTGCCCGTGAAACAGAACACATTATGCTGTTTCTAACTGATGATGTCTACAACGTAGAGCTCAGAGGTTATAACAAAGAACACGGCCATCACTTGTTTTTAAAACCGGCACGGTTGGCCTAGTGGTAAGGCGTCCGCCCCGTGATCGGGAGGTCGTGGGTTCGAACCCCGGCCGGGTCATACCTAAGACTTTAAAATTGGCAATCTAGTGGCTGCTCCGCCTGGCGTCTGGCATTTTGGGGTTAGTGCTAGGACTGGTTGGTCCGGTGTCAGAATAATGTGACTGAGTGAGACATGAAGCCTGTGCTGCGACTTCTGTCTTGTGTGTGGCGCACGTTATATGTCAAAGCAGCACCGCCCTGATATGGCCCTTCGTGGTCGGCGGGGCGTTAAGCAAACAAAAAAAACAAAAAAAAGGTACATAATAACGTGCTATTGCAGATAAGCTTACAGCGAGTCGCATTCAAATTACAAACCGACGACTACATTGTGAAAACAAGTCGCGTAAGGCGAAATTACTACATTTAGTCAAGCTGTGGAACTCACAGAATGAAACTGAACGTAGTCCGCCGCTAGTGCAAAAGGCAGTGAAAGTGACGAGCCTGCTTTACTGTACCTCTCTTCGTTTTAACTTTCTGAGCGTGTTTTTAATCCAAACATATCATATCTATATGTTTTTGGAATCAGGAACCGACAAGGAATAAGATGAAATAGTTTTTGAATCGATTTTGGAAATTTAATTTTGATCATAATTTTTATATTTTTAATATTCAGAGATTGTTTTTAATCCAAATAAAACATATTTATATGTTTTTGGAATCAGAAAATGACGAAGAATAAGATGAAATTGTTTTTGGATCGTTTAATAAAAAAATAATTTTAATTACAAGTTTCCGATTTTTAATGACCAAACTCACTCTTTTAGTTTTTAAGCCACCAAGCTGAAATTCAATACCAAACCCCGGCCTTCGTCGAAGATTGATTTGCCAAAATTTCAATCAATTTAATTGAAAAATGAGGGTGTGACAGTGCCGCCTCAACTTTTACAAAAAGCCGGATATGACGTCATCAAAGGTATTTATCGAAAAAAAGACAAATAAGTCCGGGGATATCATACCCAGGAACTCTCATGTCAAATTTCATAAAGATCAGCCCAGTAGTTTAGTCTGAATCGCTCTACACACACACACAGACACACACAGACAGACACAGACACACAAACACGCACACGCACACACACACCCACACACGCACACACGCACACACACACACATACACCACGACCCTCGTCTCGATTCTCCCCTGTATGTTAAAACATTTAGTCAAAACTTGACTAAATGTAAAAAGGAAACTGGATCACACGGGTTCACGATGGCTCAGGGGTAAGATAAACCACGCCAAAAAAATTCTTTGAAAATTGCTCGATCTTTACGGAGGGCACCTAGGATGTTCTCAAGTGGTGAGTGTTTAAATGAAAGGGTGTTTGTACTGTGTGTAAAAGCATGACAGTATCTGTGATGGTTTACGGGAGGCTTACTGTGCCTTTAAACAAAATTATAATAATATGCAGATCTAAATTAAGTTATGTTAAAAATTGACACTTTTTATCATTGAAAATTGTACCTAAAATGCAGTATGACAATTTATTTTTAAATTTGTATCTGTATTTTCAGTTATAATGTGTTTGATGGGATAGTTCTTTGATTATGTGAAACCTTTAATTTGTTTTTTTCCCCCTGGCTGGGTGGGTAAAGGCGTGTAAAGCTAATATCTCCAGTTTGACTACCGTTAGGAACCTAATCTTTTGCACACATCCTATGCCACCGTATGCCAAGCTACTCATTTGAGCTCAATTGACCCTACAGAGAGACAAACAGAGAAACCGAAACAGAGAAACAAACAAACAAACAAACAAACAAACAAACACACAAACAGACAGAGTGAAACCTATAAGCCTTTATTACATAAAGGCGGCTTAATAAATAACTTTTCTATAGCGCGAGTCCTATCAATTGGCTCCAGGCGCTTTACAAACTCATTCTCAAACAAACCAGCACAAGTCAAACGAGCATACAAAGCATACTAATAACTGAGATAAATCAACAACAACAAAAGCACTAAGCAAACTGGGCTAACAAGACAAAACATAGTTACACCCACACCCACCCACAACCACCCGCACACCCCCCTCACACACACACACAAACACACACACACACACAAACACACACAGCCATACCATTGACAGAGAGACCATACTGTACCTAGACAGGGTAGAAAGTTCCAAAGCAGAAATAGAGTTGTGGAGAGTCTAGAGGAGGCTAAGAAAAGGCTTTACGAAACAGGTATGTTTTGAGTTGTGTTTTGAAGGAGGAAAGGCTACTGGAATCACGGATAGAATTAGGAAATACAGCAAGCAATCAGGCCTTTTTACATTTAGTCAAAGTTTTGACTAAATGTTTTAACATAGAGGGGGAATCGAGACAAGGGTCGTGGTGTATGTGTGTGTGTGTGTGTGTGTGTGTGTGTGTATGTAGAGCGATTCAGAATAAACTACTGGACCGATCTTTATGAAATTTGACATGAGAGTTCCTGGGAACGATATTCCCTTTCTCATTTTTTCGATAAATACCTTTGATTACGTCATATCCGGCTTTTTGTAAAAGTTGAGGCGGCACTGTCACACCCTCACTTTTCAATCAAATTGAATGAAATTTTAGCAAAGCAATCTTCGACGAAGGCCGGACTTTGGTATTGCATTTCAGCTTGGTGGCTTAAAAACCAATGAATGAGTTTGGTCATTAAAAATCGGAAACTTGTAATTAAAATTATTTTTTTATTAAACGATCCAAAAACAATTTCATCTTATTCTTCGTCATTTTCTGATTCCAAAAACATATAAATATATTATATTTGGATTACAAACAAGCTCTAAAAATTAAAAATATGAAAATTATGATTAAAATTAATTTTCCGAAATCGATTTAAAAACAATTTCATCTTATTCCTTGTCGGTCCCTGATTCAAAAAACATATAGATATGATATGTTTGGATTAAAAACAAACTCAGTAAGCTAAAAAGATATACAGAAAAGCGTGTTATCCTGCTCAGCGCGACCACTACCGCACATCAGTTCTGGCTTGTCGATTTCACTGCCTTTGCCACGAGCGGGGGACTGACGAAACTACGAGTATGCGGTCTTGGTGAAAAAAGCAGTGCGTTCAGTTTCATTCTGTGAGTTCGACAGCTTGACTAAATGTTGTTATTTCGCCTTAAGCGACTTGTTTTTACATTTAGTCAAGTTTTGACTAAATGTTTTAACATAGAGGGGGAATCGAGACGAGGGTCGTGGTGTATGTGTGTGTGTGTGTGTGTGTGTGTGTGTGTGTGTGTGTGTGTGTGTGTGTGTGTGTGTGTGTGTCTGTCTGTCTGTGTGTGTGTGTGTAGAGCGATTCAGACTAAACTACTGGACCGATCTTTATGAAATTTGACATGAAAGTTCCTGGGAATGATATCCCCGGACGTGGTTTTTTTTCGATAAATGTCTTTGATGACGTCATATCCGGCTTTTTGTAAAAGTTGAGGCGGCACTGTCACACTCTCATTTTTCAATCAAATTGATTGAAATTTTGGCCAAGCAATCTTCAACGAAGTCCAAACTTTGGTATTGCATTTCAGCTTGGTGGCTTAAAAAATAATTAATGAATTTGGTGATTAAAAATCGGAAACTTGTCATTAAAAATTGTTTTTTTTTAAACGATCCAAAAACAATTAATCTTATTCTTTGTCATTTTCTGATTCCAAAAACATATACATGTCAAATGTTATATTTGGATTGCAAACAAGCTCTGAAAATTAAAATAATGAAAATTATGATAAAAATTAATTGTCCGAAATCGATTTAGAAACAATTTTATCTTATTCCTTGTCGGTTCCTGATTCCAAAAACATATAGATATGATATGTTTGGATTAAAAACAAACTCAGTACGCTAAAAAGAATAGAGATACATACAGAAAAGTGTGTTATCCTACTTAGCGCGACCATTACCCATAGATATCCTATAGATCTATGCATTACCGCACTATTCTGGCTTGTCGATTTCACTGCCTTTGCCACGAGCGGTGGACTGACGAAGACTACGAGTATGCGGTCTTGGTGAAAAAATGCAGGGCGTTCAGTTTCATTCTGTGAGTTCGACAACTTGACTAAATGTTGTTATTTCGCCTTACGCGACTTGTTCACGTTTTGGGTGACCAAGTGGAGGGATGACCTTATCTCATGTAAAAGCCTAGCTAGTTTCTGAGACGGTGAAGCGACACATTTACGCACGGGAGGCAACACTGTTCAATATAACTCAGTGGTTGGAGGTCCCGAAAACTGTTATTTCTTCCCTGGAAAGTTTTCTCGTCTGGGTTGTGGCTATTCATTTAAAAGGCGGTCAGCCATGGAAATATCTGGTTGTTTTGTTGGATTATGTGTAAATACTATCCTTCTTGTGCACCAAAACACAATCTGTCCAGGCCAATTGACCATGGATTACCAGGGGCTCACATCCACGTCGGACATCGGACATACACGGATATTTTTTCCAAATGTCCTATACATTTTTCATGCAAGAGGACATGTGTCCAATTGTTTTTGTCACAAAGTGTTCATTGTCCAATTATGCTTGCATTTGATCCGGACATTGTCAGTTCTTTCAATTTACAGTAGCTTGATTTGCTATTTTATCGATGTTTTGCGAAGCGATGTGTCTCTCCTAGCAGACAACACTTGGGGAGACTTTATGTGCTTTTCTTTTTTTATAGAAAAGAGCTTCCATTCCAAGGTTTGCAACTCTGAATGCTCCAAGCCGGTTGACAGTTGCCTCCCTTTGCGGGTTTTTGCCCCAAAAAAGCAACATGCCGCCAAAACGAAAATTGGTGCCAGAACAAAAAATTCTATTGATTTATTTTTGTTCAGGACAAATGTCCTATCACTTTCGCATTGTCCAGGACATTTGTCCTATGCCACCGCTCATGGATGTGAGCCCCTGGATTACAAGCATCAGTTCACTGGGACGGGCATACACATCTGCCTGGCCGCCGCTTTCTCAGCCGTTTCTGTGCTCAGTGGGGCTTTTTTCAAGCATTAAACTGCGTAACTGTCACCTATGTTAAAACTACGAAAATAAGTCAGCAAAACACAAGAATGACTCCATCTTGCAGAAAGCAGCAAGGCTGTCACTGATGTGTGGGGAAACTCAGTGTCCAGCTTGAGTAGAAGGGACTCGGAGTTCCTATCAGATGCCCAAACAGGTGGTAAGAATGAATGTTTACACTTGAAGGAAGGTATTTTTGAAGGCAACAAAGTTGTAGCACTATTTCTGTACCTAACTTCCAAACACTGTCGGACACACACAAACTCACGTATGCACACTGCACTCACACACACAACTTGACGCACGCACACACACACACACACACACACACACACACAATGACGCACGCACGATCGCACACACACAAACACAAACTCACATACACAAACAATGACACACGGACGATCGCACACTGACACACATACACACACACTAACACATGCACAAACTAACCGCACACACACTAGAAACACAAACTCACATCCACAAACACACATAATGACGCACGCACCCACGCACGCACAGGCTGACACACACACACACACACACACACATAATTATGTGTATGTGTGGGTGTGGGTGTGTATATGTTGATGTGTGGGTGTGTGTGTGTATGTGAGTTTGTGTTTGTGCGGCGGCGTGTGCTGGTGTGTAGGCGGTAGGTCGCCGACGGTGTGTGCGCGCGTGTGTGTAATTGTGTGTTCACGCGCGAGCGAGATGTATGCTTGCTTCTTTGTGTCAGTGTTTGTTGTGTTTTCAAACCGAAGAGTTCTCAACGAAAAACTGCTCTTGTGTTTGCGCGTGAACGCACGCTCGTGTACGCGTGTAAAACACCTACGAGTATACTGTTCAGTTCGACCACCCAGCAGGGCCCATATCCCCACTATATTTTCTCTCACGTTGAGTTACAAGCATAACAGATGTGTTAACACGCCGTGGCAGATGTTAACCGCAAGTCGATTTACAGCTGACAACACTAGCAGCGTAAGCTATAACATACACCACCACCTTGTTGTGTGTAGTATCCCCGCCTGCACATTATCCACAGTCACCTTGCATCCTCCGCAGCCCGGAATCACAAAGAGAAGTTAAAATGTCCACGCAGACTGCAATCGAGGGCGCTTCCATTTCGCTGAAAATATGCTGTACCTGTTTCAATTCTTCTTCTTCTTCTTCTTCTTCTTCTTCTTCTTCTTCTTCTTCTTTTTTGTGTGTTAATCTTCACCTTTTCAATTGGGCAAACAAAGTCGTCAACCGAATAAGAAATCGTAATAATTTGAGGATGAAAGTCGTCGCTTCATTTTCAACGCTTCTAATTCTCTCAGATGCTAGGAGTCTTGTTCCGTATAACTCTCACTTACCATCGTAAATTGAGTTTAAATAATACTTGTTCTCACTAACATTTCTGATATGGAGTTTATCAATCACAGTCATTTTGAGTCAGAACTACAACCCTGAAAATTACTGACTACAAAGACATTCATTGATTCGAATTTCGTTATCTAAAGCTAAATGCTTACTTAACTTTTTTTCAAAGGCCAGCTTAAAGGCACAGTAAGCCTCCCGTAAACCATCACAGATACGGTCAGGCTTTTACACACAGTACAAACACCCTTTCATTTAAACACTCACCGATTGAGAACATCCTAGGTGCCCTCCGTAAAGAGCGAACAATTTTCAAAGAATTTATTTTTGCGTGGTTTATCTTACCCCTGAGCCATCGTGAACCCGTGTGATCCAGTTTCCCTTTTTCACAATGTAGTCGTCAGTTAGTCATTTGAATGCGACTCGATGTGAGCTTATTTACAATAGCACGTTTTTATGCACGAAACAAACGGCTGTGGTTCACAAGAACTCTAGCGATGGCTTTTGACTGTTGAGAGGAACGGCGATATGCATAAACCGTCGTCTGCTACGACCCTTGCGTGACCCTGCTTCCGGGCTTTTCTTTTTTCAAACTTTCACAACTTCGAATTGTACTGATCTTGTCTTGATGAAAAAAGAATTCTTTTATGATTAAAGAATGTTTGTGTAACAAGCTGTCAATTTATTATTTAGATTTTAAAAGTTAGGTCTAGCGCAAAAACGCACCACGGTCCAAAAACATTTTGATAATCATCGATCCACGGCTATCGCCAGTTTTCATCGATAGAATGAGACCCGAAGGGAAGTAACTCATGTTTGACCTGAGTTCAGGATGGGTCCAAAAAGTGTTCGAGACAATCTGCAAAATTAATTCTTTAAAAATTTCTCGCTCTTTACGTAGGGCACCTAGGATGTTCCCGTTTGGTGAGCGTTCAAATGGAAGGGTGTTTGTACTGTGTGTAAAAGCCTGACAGTAGATAGTCTGTGATGGTTTACGGGAGGCTTACTGTCCGGGCGTGATTTCCGGTATTGAATATTCATAACAGCCGTCCAGCACCAAAACGAGGCGCCATTGTTGTAGAGGAGCAAGTCCACGAAAATAAATTCTTTGAAAATTTCTCACGCTCGACAGAAAGCAGCCAGGATGTTCCCGTTCGGTGAGCGTTCAAATGGAAGTATGCTTGTACTGTATGTAGACGCTCGGGGAGCTCTGTGATGGTTTACGGGAGGCTTACTGTGCCTTTAACTGAATTGCTGGAAAAGTTTTGTTTTTAAGTCACTGTCTTTTTAAAACTTTCTGATGGCACTCGCTTTATCGTCAGACGTCCACGTTGCGATTTGATCTGTTCTAACGTTTGATTCAGCATCCTGCAACAGATGTTCTAACTTGGTCCAACACACGACCTACAGTCCTGAAGGTTGAGATCACGCAAGTGTCACTGTTGAAGTTCTTTTTCATCGCAGTGACTCACATTGGTGAAGTTTTTCCATGCAATGTCAAACTAGATTGAAATTTTTTGAGTAAAAACAATCTTTGTCCCTCAAAGATGTTAGTCTACTCATTGAGTTCCGTCAGTGGGGATAGTTGCCCTGTACAGGAATGACCTCAGTATCCAAAGAAGAAAGTAGAAGAAGTGGAACATAGTCCGGTGAGTTTCTCATATTTAGATCCCTGGTTTAATGATCTTTAATTCTGAACTTACTGTACACAGTAGTGTTTTCTCGGCATTTTTAGGGTTCTATTTTCCCCAGTAAATTCCGTGTTGGGGCATAGTTCTCAGCCCTTAACTAAAGGTTGCTTATGATCACTCCCGCATAAGGTTGTGTTTGTTAAAAACAATAATCAACCAAGTCCCGAATAAAAATATCAGGATGTGTGTGTGTGTGTGTGTGTGTATCAGTTTTTGAGCCAGTAGTGTGGGTATGAGGATGTGTATAGATCTGTGTGTGTTTTTATTAATTCGGATGTCCGTGCGTGCGCGCGTGCGCGCTTGCGTGTGTTTGTGTGTCAGTGTGTGTGTCAGTGTGTGTGTGTGTCTGTCTGTCTGTCTGTTTGACTGTGTGTGTGTGTGTGTGTGTGTGTGTAAGGAGGGGGGGTTGCGAACTTCTCCCTGTATGCGTATGTGCCTGTGTGTATATTTGTGTTGTCAGTGTACTGATTTGTGCGTCTGTCCGTGTTTGTACGTGTATGTAAATATGTGGCGGTGTGTATGTTTATGCGCATATGTGTGTGTGTATGTGTGTGTGCACGCGCACGGATCCGTCTTTGAGTGTTAGAGGAGAGGGACTGGCAGAAAAAGAAAGAGAGAGAGATATTATGGTGGGGAGGGGGTAGAGAATTGTGAGCGCGTGTGCACACGTAAACCAAAAGTGTGCGTGCATACGACTTTGAACGAAAGGTGAACTTTTCAAGTCATTTCAAAAGGTGTTGACTGTTGAACACACATTGGTGTTAAAGACCTGTATTTTTGTGCGATAATTAGTTTTTGAAAGTTTTCATTTCTTGCGTGAGAAGAATCAAGTTTTGTTTGGCAAGGTCATGACTTTTCACGAGGCTTAAGAAATGAGGGCGGATATTCCTGCTTTGCCCAGACAGCAAAATATATAATTCAGCAAGCAACTCTTTCAACAAGTGTCATTTCTGTTTACGCGTAGAGTTGTGCCTCAGTTTAACAGGACATGCAGGAGATAAAATGATGAATTGCCCGGAGCAGTGAATTGTGAATAGTGTGCATGCATACATGTGCTGTTTGAAAGCCACCTTGCGACGCGTGAACAGAAATCTCAACACCGTGTCATCCATTCACATCTTCTCCGAAGAGTTGCTTGCTGAATTAATTGTCGTCACGGAGACTCCCTTGCGCAGGCAGTGGTGCGTTGACTTTGAACCCAGTTCATTGCAAGTGTTGGCGAAGGTTCGAACCCGGGTTCGGCGAGTGGTTTATTTCCCGGAGTCAACTAATTAAAGTGGGTGCAGACTCTCTCCGACGTCTGAACCGACCTCGGTGTGCACACATGTGCACGATAAAGATCCCAAGCTCACAGCGAAAGTCTAAGGGCTTGAAACCCACGAACACGGACATGATTGCAACAAGATCTCTCGTCAGTCATCCCATCATCATCGTATCGAGTGCTGGCTAATCGATAAGACAATCAAACTTACGAATAACCAAACAACAACATCAACAACAACAACAAAACTCTGCTTACCATAACCAAACAAAAAAACAAAAAATCAAAAAAACTCTGCTTACATGAGCAAGGCTTATAACACTCAGAAAGTCAGTACCATCCACAGAGATATATAATATTCTATATCTCTGTGGTACCATCCAATGAATCTTCCCCTTGCTCATTTAGACTCGTAATTGTCTCTTTATCTGAACTGTTGCATACATGTAGTTTAAATGTACATGTATTCCTTCCCATGTAAACAGTTTGGCTGACCATGTCAGATCTGGACAGGCTGGCTAGCATTTACATGGGATAAAAACATCCTCCACTTGGCTCACCATGTCAGATCTGGACAGGCTGGCTAGCATTTACATGGGATAAAAACATCCTCCACTTGGCTCACCATGTCAGATCTAGACAGGCCGGCTAGCGTTTACATAGGATAAAAACATCCTCCACTTGGCTCATCATGTCAGATCTGGACAGGCCGGCTAGCGTTTACATGGGATAAAAACATCCC
Organism: Littorina saxatilis; assembly: GCF_037325665.1. Classification (NCBI taxonomy): domain Eukaryota; kingdom Metazoa; phylum Mollusca; class Gastropoda; order Littorinimorpha; family Littorinidae; genus Littorina; species Littorina saxatilis. The sequence goes on along the minus strand of NC_090252.1, from coordinate 25,816,695 downwards.
TCCACTTGGCTCCCCATGTCAGATCTGGACAGGCCGGCTAGCGTTTACATGGGATAAAAACATCCCTCCACTTGGCTCCCCATGTCAGATCTGGACAGGCCGGCTAGCGTTTACATGGGATAAAAACATCCCTCCACTTGGCTCCCCATGTCAGACATGATCTGGACAGACCGGCTAGCGTTTACATGGGATAAAAACATCCCTCCACTTGGTTCCACATGTCAGATCTGGACAGGCCGGCTAGCGTTTACATGGGATAAAAACATCCTCCACTTGGCTCACCATGTCAGATCTGGACAGGCTGGCTAGCATTTACATGGGATAAAAACATCCTCCACTTGGCTCACCATGTCAGATCTGGACAGGCCGGCTAGCGTTTACATGGGATAAAAACATCCCTCCACTTGGCTCATCATGTCAGATCTGGACAGGCCGGCTAGCGTTTACATGGGATAAAAACATCCTCCACTTGGCTCATCATGTCAGATCTGGACAGGCCGGCTAGCGTTTACATGGGATAAAACATCCCTCCACTTGGCTCATCATGTCAGATCTGGACAGGCCGGCTAACGTTTACATGGGATAAAAACATCCTCCACTTGGCTCCCCATGTCAGATCTGGACAGGCCGGCTAGCGTTTACATGGGATAAAAACATCCCTCCACTTGGCTCATCATGTCAGATCTGGACAGGCCGGCTTGTTTACATGGGATAAAAACATCCTCCACTTGGCTCACCATGTCAGATCTGGACAGGCCGGCTAGCGTTTACATGGGATAAAAACATCCCTCCACTTGGTTCCCCATGTCAGATCTGGACAGGCCGGCTAGTGTTTACATGGAATAAAAACATCCCTCCACTTGGCTCCCCATGTCAGATCTGTACAGGCCGGCTAGCGTTTACATGGGATAAAAACATCCCTCCACTTGGCTCATCATGTCAGATCTGGACAGGCCGGCTAGTGTTTACATGGGATAAAAACATCCCTCCACTTGGCTCATCATGTCAGATCTGGACAGGCCGGCTAGCGTTTACATGGGATAAAAACATTTCTCCACTTGGCTCATCATGTCAGATCTGAACAGGCCGGCTAGCGTTTACATGGGATAAAAACATCCTCCACTTGGCTCACCATGTCAGATCTGGACAGGCCGGCTAGCGTTTACATGGATTAAAAACATCCCTCCACTTGGCTCCCCATGTCAGATCTGGACAGGCCGGCTAGTGTTTACATGGGATAAAAACATCCCTCCACTTGGCTCCCCATGTCAGATCTGGACAGGCTGGCTAGCGTTTACATGGGATAAAAACATCCCTCCACTTGGCTCCCCATGTCAGATCTGGACAGGCCGGCTAGCATTTACATGGGATAAAAACATCCCTCCACTTGGCTCATCATGTCAGATCTGGACAGGCCGGCTAGCGTTTACATGGGATAAAAACATCCTCCACTTGGCTCCCCATGTCAGATCTGGACAGGCCGGCTAGTGTTTACATGGGATAAAAACATCCCTCCACTTGGCTCATCATGTCAGATCTGGACAGGCCGGCTAACGTTTACATGGGATAAAACATCCCTCCACTTGGCTCATCATGTCAGATCTGGACAGGCCGGCTAGCGTTTACATGGGATAAAAACATCCTCCACTTGGCTCCCCATGTCAGATCTGGACAGGCCGGCTAACGTTTACATGGGATAAAAACATCCCTCCACTTGGCTCATCATGTCAGATCTGGACAGGCCGGCTAGCGTTTACATGGGATAAAAACATCCTCCACTTGGCTCACCATGTCAGATCTGGACAGGCCGGCTTGTTTACATGGGATAAAAACATCCCTCCACTTGGCTCCCCATGTCAGATCTGGACAGACCGGCTAGCGTTTACATGGGATAAAAACATCCTCCACTTGGCTCACCATGTCAGATCTGGACAGGCCGGCTAGCGTTTACATGGGATAAATACATCCCTCCACTTGGCTCATCATGTCAGATCTGGACAGACCGGCTAGCGTTTACATGGGATAAAAACATCCTCCACTTGGCTCATCATGTCAGATCTGGACAGGCCGGCTAGCATTTACATGGGATAAAAACATCCCTCCACTTGGCTCACCATGTCAGATCTGGACAGGCCGGCTAGCGTTTACATGGGATAAAAACATCCCTCCACTTGGCTCCACATGTCAGATCTGGACAGGCCGGCTAGCATTTACATGGGATAAAAACATCCCTCCACTTGGCTCACCATGTCAGATCTGGACAGGCTGGCTAGCATTTACATGGGATAAAAACATCCTCCACTTGGCTCACCATGTCAGATCTGGACAGGCTGGCTAGCATTTACATGGGATAAAAACATCCTCCACTTGGCTCACCATGTCAGATCTGGACAGGCCGGCTAGCGTTTACATGGGATTAAAAACATCCCTCCACTTGGCTCATCATGTCAGATCTGGACAGGCCGGCTAGCGTTTACATGGGATAAAAACATCCCTCCACTTGGCTCATCATGTCAGATCTGGACAGGCCGGCTAGCGTTTACATGGGATAAAAAACATCCCTCCACTTGGCTCATCATGTCAGATCTGGACAGGCCGGCTAGCGTTTACATGGCCCAAAACATCCCTCCACTTGGCTCCCCATGTCAGATCTGGACAGGCCGGCTAGCGTTTACATAGGATAAAAACATCCTCCACTTGGCTCACCATGTCAGATCTGGACAGGCCGGCTAGCGTTTACATGGGATAAAAACATCCCTCCACTTGGCTCATCATGTCAGATCTGGACAGACCGGCTAGCGTTTACATGGCCCAAAACATCCTCCACTTGGCTCCACATGTCAGATCTGGACAGGCCGGCTAGCGTTTACATGGGATAAAAACATCCCTCCACTTGGCTCCCCATGTCAGATCTGGACAGGCCGGCTAGCGTTTACATGGGATAAAAACATCCTTCACTTGGACATACACACATCAACACCTTGACTGCTTGCTGCGTTGAGTTGGAATTTGTTAATGATTCAATATCTTAATTTCCTTAATTTACTCAATTAATTCATCAAAAATGCCAGTGTGCGCAGAGAGCACCCAGGCTGTTAACTTTGGTATGTGACCAAGCGGAGTCTTGTCCCATGTACAAGCCTCCCCAGATCTGACATGGTAGGTGGATCTGTTTTCACGGGAAGGTGTGTGTTCGATTCGATCACGCAGTAGCCTAAGAGGACTCTGTGCTGCCATGCACAACCGACCTCGGAATAGCTGAGTATACCTGGTCGAATCTTGCAACAACAGTTTGCTTTGCAAATTAGAGACAGCTATGCTCCCATTAAATCGGTCACAGCAATCACACCTGTCTGGACCCGTATGCATGAGGAGGAAGTCAGCAACATTGGAAGTAGAGGCCTCTTTCGGAAGTGGGAACTCCCGAAGTTTAACTTTCCAACTGTTCACTATGCATGAACGCCGGAGTGGTGACTTCGAGAGTATTCGGTCAAGGTCGCGAAAATTGGGGGAATCCTAACTAGTACGCATGCGTTTGTTAAAACGGTAAGCTTGCCACCAGAAGAAACAAATCTCATCGCGAGTTCAAAAAGGCGAACGTTGAGCGCGCTGTAGTACTAACAGCGTTATTGCGGTGTTTTTTTGAATGGTTAAACGAAAGGGTCGGTTCAAACCTGTCATGATTGTCTTGGAATCGAATGACTGCCTATGACAAATGACTTTGTGTGCATGTGTGAGTGTGTGTTTGTGTGAGAGTGTGTGTGTGCGTGTGTGTGTGTGGGTGTGTGTGTGTGTGCGTGTGTGCGTGCGTGCGTGCGTGTGTAGGTGTGCGTCTGTTCATTCATTCATTCGTTTGCAGTGCACGCGCGCACATGTGTGTGTGTGTGTGGGGGGGTGTGTGTGTGTGTGTGTGTGTGTGTGTGTGCGTGCGTGCGTGCGTGTGTGCGTGTGCGTGTGTGTGAAAGTGTTTGTATGTATTTGTGCGAGTGCCTGCCTGCCTGCCTGTGCGTGCGCGCGTGCGGGTATAATTGTGCTAATTTGCACTGAGAAACTTTGGAAGCAGCGTGTTTACTCCTGGGTTTCACTGTAGTACAATTACCCTCACTTACTTCCTCGCTTGCTTCAAAAGTAAGCACTTTTTCCGTCCCATGCATACGAAAGTGAGGCAAGTTCTTCCGATGTCTGCACAGCGCAAGAAACATAAAAAGGCTAAGGTCACGACACTGTGTAGAAATGTGGGTGACACAATTTCACGAGAGGACGCTAAATCTTTCCAACTGAATGGAACTTTTCGGTTCTCGAGCTCACGGGCCTTATCATTTGGGGATTAGATTTCAAGCTGAGATAAAAGCACGGTATGGATCTTAAGGAGAGCACAGAGGAATGGTCTGGCATTACCGTGCTTTGACCCATTCAGAAAGCGCACAAAAGAACGCTTGGTAAGGACACGTGCCCTCAAGAAGAGCGTCGCTTTTACTGGAATAAATCACCATGCATTACAAGATGACAGCTTAGAAACTGACACCCTACATTTTCATGGCTTCACAGGGAGTCGCCCTTGTGTTCACTGGCAGTCACAGAGAAACGAGAAGCTATGCAATACCCGACCTGCGGCATGCATGCCAGAGATAGTTCTTCATGCAGCACCACACGATGGCTTTGCAGGCGTCGTTCTCGTGGGTTTAGGCACAGCAAATTGCTAGCTACATGCGTATGCCTTCAACTGTAGGGCTTCAGTTTTTGTTTGAAAAGATCACACAATCTGTCAGCAAAACGCTAGGGGTGACGCGAGACATCAGAACATCGTTACAACCTTCCAAGCAGAAAAAATAACAAGCCGCGTCAAGCGATGTCGAAACATATTCAGTCAACCTGTCGGCCTTAAAACTAAAAGATCGACTCTGAAAACCCGTCGAGACTACTTAAACCTGGTTCGCCGAAACCGGTAAACTGAGACGAGTCGAGTTGGTCTCGACTGAATATGCCATAAGGCTTTCTTATTTTGTTAAAATCGATTTTCTTTAATTCTGAACACATTTTTAGAGTAAACAAGAATTCAGGAATTAAGACGGAATACTATGCAACCATTTAACATGGAGTCTGTAAGTGAAAATTCGATGTTAAATGAAAAATCAAATTAGCAAACTAATCAGTTTTTAAGCTTCCGATCTGAAATACAATCCCATAGCAGCACGGACTGAGTCGAAGACTGTTTGACCAAACTTCAATCAATTTTATTGAAAAATGTGGGCTTGTCTGTGCAAAAAAGCAGGATAACGTCATCAAGGACATTTATCAAAAAAATGAAAAAGTTTGGGGATATTATCTGGAAGAATTTGTGTGTAAAATGTCATGAAGATCGGCCCTTTTTTTTTCCTGAGAATCGCTCTACACACACACACACACTCACACACTCTCTCTCTCTCTCTCTCTCTCTCTCTCTCACACACACACACACTGACACACACACGCACACCACTGACTAGCCTCGTCCAGGAAAGGAAAGGAGACAAACTTGCATCGGTCTGGAATAGCAATATCTGCTGAAGAGACGATAAAAGAAAAGAACAAGTCGCGTAAGGCGAAATTACTACATTTAGTCAAGCTGTGGAACTCACGGAATGAAACTGAACGCACTGCATTTTTTCACAATGACCGTAGTCCGCCGCTAGTGCAAAAGGCAGTGAAAGTGACGAGCCTGTTTAGCGCGGTAGCGGTTGCACTGTGCTGCATAGCACGCTTTACTGTACCTCTCTTCGTTTTAACTTTCTGAGCGTGTTTTTAATCCAAACATATCATATCTATATGTTTTTGGAATCAGGAACTGACAAGGAATAAGATGAAATTGTTTTTAAAACGATTTCGGAAATTTATTTTTAATCATAATTTTTATATTTTTAATTTTCAGAGCTTGTTTTTAATCCGAATATAACATATTTATATGTTTTTGGAATCAGAACATGATAAAGAATAAAATAAAAGTAATTTTGGATCATTTTATAAAAAAATGATTTTAATTACAATTTTCAGATTTTTAATGACCAAAGTCATTAATTAATTTTTAAGCCTCCATGCTGAAATGCAATACCGAAGTCCGGCCTTCGTCGAAGATTGCTTGGCCAAAATTTCAATCAATTTGATTGAAAAATGAAGGTGTGACAGTGCCGCCTCAACTTTTACAAAAAGCCGGATATGACGTCATAAAAGACATTTATCGAAAAAATGAAAAAAGTCTGAGGATATCATACCCAGGAACTCTCATGTAAAATTTCATAAAGATCGGTCCATTAGTTTACTCTGAATCGCTCTACACACACACACGCACAGACAGACAGACAGACACACACATACACCACGACCCTCGTCTCGATTCCCCCTCTATGTTAAAACATTTAGTCAAAACTTGACTAAATGTAAAAAACCCAAAACAACTCCCCTCGACTCCATTCCCAGTCTATCGTAAAACGCAAAACTTGGCTAAAGTTTGTAAAAATGTAAACGTGGAGGATGGTCTGATCCCAAATAAAAGCCTTGCCAGATCTGAGATGGTGAGCCAGACTGTTTTCACGAAAAAGAGTGTGCCTTTAAAGCGACTGGATACTTACATAGCTAAAGGTAAACAAAACAGATAAACGGAGAGAGAGAGAGAGAGAGAGAGAGCAAAGCGAAAACAGATTATGCTGGATGAGGACTTGGGAGCGGCAATGTGAGAGGGGGGGGGGGGGGGGGGGCGCAGGGGTGTATCATTGCATTCAGTTTTAATTGCTACCGTGTCAGATTCAGTAACGAGTTAATTCAAGCTCAGTAAGAAAAGTGACTGGCTCTATTTTATGTGGCTGCTTCATGGACAGCGGAGTTGGGATGTGAAGGCGGAGTTGACCTACATTTGGGGGAAGGGCCACAGAGATGTATAACTCCGGCAGTGGGCAGGGCTTTCACGGCGGGAGTGGGAGGGGGAAAGAAGCGGATGGGTGGGGGTGGGGGTGAGGTGTGTAGTAGCGTGACTTTGGCAAAGAGTACACATCGCTTGTTTGCGGCGTATTGCAAGCTGTTCCGAACCTTTTGTTTTTTGCACGTTCTTCGCATACATCATTTTGTTTTCCGCAAGGATCTTCAGTCACATTTTGGATTTGTACTGTGTTTGTGTTCACTACAGCCTCTTGGCCGTCGAGACACTGCGCAGGTAGGAGATATTTTCCTGTTACTGTCATAATCATAATTATGCTGATAGACTTTTATTGCAGGTCTTGCATTGTTTGAATTGTCCGTCGAAAACTTGCATATTAAAACTGACCATCACTACATCAGGGGCGGATCAGTTGCTTTGTAAGGGGGGGGGGGGGGGCACTTTGAATCCAAAGTGAATGTGATGGGCGCGAAGCGCCCGAATTTGCTAGGGGGGTCCGGGGGCATGCCCCCCCCCCCCCCGGAAAATTTTTTGCCCAAAGAAGCAAACTGGTGCCATCTGGTGCCATTTAAACTTAGAAATGGTCATAGAATCAGCATAGAAAAATCTTCTTTTTTTTTTCTTCTTTTTTTTTTTTTTTTTCGGGGGGGGGGCACGTGCCCCCTGTGCCCCCCCCCCCCCCTCGTCCGCCCCTGTACATTACCACGGCTTACAATATTCCCGCTGACAGTTATGTTTCTCTTTGTTTCTGTCAATCTGTCTGCCCAGACTGACCTTAGCACACACACACCGTTGCACACTCGCGGCACACAGAAACACACACACACACTGACTCAGTGACACACACTGACACACACACACACACACACACACACACACAGAGGGCACACACACATACACAGGGCACACACACAGGGGGCACACACAGGGCACATGCACACAAACACACACACACGCACACACACACACACCGTTGCATACACGTGACCGGCAGACCGGCACACTACGCGCGCGTGCGCGCGCACATACACACGTTCACACACACACACACACACACACACACACCGACTGAGCCTGACAAGTACTGACGTTTTGTGCGCGCGACAACGCACGCACTAGTGATATCCTTCGGCTTTATTGATGCCAAGAGATATGACGGCTTACTAGTGACAAAATCTCATAATTGTAATTATCAAGGGAAAATTAGTAATTTTCCCTTGATAATTACCATTTTCACGTGTTCATTACTAATTTTCCCGGGAAAATTACTAATTTTCCCGAAATAATTACTAACTTTCACCTGTTAATTACTAATTTTTAGTTTTGGTTCACTTCCTGATGGATTGCTAGTGCCAAAACTAAAAATTAGTAATTTTCCCGTGAAAATGAGCAACTAACAGAATGACGGCTTACTAGTGTCAAAACCTGGGGTTACCCATTATCACGTGATAATTACTAATTAACGCTGTCAGTTACTGTTTTCACTTGTTAGTTACTCATTTTCACGGGATAATTAGTAATTTTCACGGGAAAATGACTAATTTTTAGTTTTGGCACTAGCAATCCGTCAGGAAGTGAGCCAAAACTAAAAATTAGTAATTAACAGGTGAAAGTTAGTAATTTTCCCGGGAAAATTAGTAATTAACAGGTGAAAATTGTAATTATCAAGGGAAAATTACTAATTTTCCCTTGATAATTACAATTATGAGGTTTTGGCACTAGTAAGCCCTATGACGGCTTACTAGTGACAAAACCTGGGGTTACCCATTATCACGTGATAATTACTAATTAACGCTGTCAGTTACTGTTTTCACCTGTTAGTTACTCATTTTCACGGGAAAATTACTAATTTTTTAGTTTTGGCACTAGCAATCCGTCAGGAAGTGAGCCAAAACTAAAAATTAGTAATAAACACGTGAAAATGGTAATTATCAAGGGAAAATTACTAATTTTCCCTTGATAATTACAATTATGAGGTTTTGGCACTAGTAAGCCGTCATAAGGTGAAAACAGTAACTGACAGCGTTAATTAGTAATTATCACGTGATAATGGGTAACCCCAGGTTTTGGCACTAGTAAGCCGTCATAGGGCTTACTATAGTGCCAAAACCTCATAATTGTAATTATTAGTAATTTTCCCTTGATATTTACCATTTTCACGTGTTAATTACTAATTTTCCCGGGAAAATTACTAACTTTCACCTGTTAATTACTAATTTTTAGTTTTGGCTCACTTCCTGACGGATTGCTAGTGCCAAAACTAAAAATTAGTCATTTTCCCGTGAAAATTACAAATTATCCCGTGAAAATTAGTAACTAACGAGTGAAAACAGTAACTGACAGCGTTAATTAGTAATTATCACGTGATAATGGGTAACCCCAGGTTTTGGCACTAGTAAGCCGTCATAAAGAGCGTTATCTAGTCTTCTCCCTTTTTGGGGGGGGGGGGGGGGGTGTGGGATGGTGATAGCGAGGTACATACTCAGTCTTGGAATGATGCCACAAACAGAGGCAGGTATGTCGTTCAGGATATAAATGTATGTAAACATTCATGGTAATGGAGTCTGATGCGAATGCCTATAGATGTGTACAGTAAGTCCACACTGAGCTCACCACTGCAACCCATGTGTACTTTAATTCTATCAGACACTTACATAGTGATAGGCTTCCATTTGAAACTTCCAGGTTATCATGGTCGATTGATGCCCGACCAAAGCCTCATTGAAACCCGACGGAGCGAAACGACGATGATCCTAATTAGTTACCTATTTTCGGTATTCATCGAAATTGAACGCTGGTCGGCAGTAACTGACCGATCACAGCATCTGTTACATGTATTCTAAACACAGCCTGATTGAATTACAAGTTTATGTGCTCTTTCATTAAAGGCCGGGTCACACAAAAAGCGATCGTCTGCTTTAAAGTTTTTAACTTGTATTTTGAAAAAAAAAAGGTTTTGCCAACTAAATGTAGGTAGAATAGAAGGCATCCCCACTGGAACCTCTCTAGCTTTTCACCCTTTTTACGCACAGTTACACGGCATAAATTGCGAGTCATTGTGAGCATGCTATTTTTGTGTATGCCGTTCTCAGTCTTGAAAGCTTGCTCGTTCACAGGCACCATGCAGGCACTGGCTCCAAGAACTTTGGACCTGAGCGGTTAGATGAACCGTTTGGTTCAGCAAGAGAAACTAGGCCGATCCGGCACTTAGTTTGTGTGCTTCCTTAGTGGTCGGGTGTATGACTGTGTATGTGTGTATGTGTGTGCCACGGTGTGTGTGTGTGTGTGTGTGTGTGTGTGTGTGTGCGTGTGTATGCCAGTGTGTGTGTGTGCGTGTGTTTTGTGTGTTTGTGTTTGTGTGTGTGCGTGTGTGTTTTGTGTCAGTGTTTGTGTGTGTGCGTGTGTGTGTGTGTGTGTGTGTGTGCCGGTGTGTGTGTGTGGATGTGTGCGTGTGTGTGTGTGTGGGCAGGGGCGGATCCAGGGGGGGTGGGGGGGGGGGGTCCGGGGTTTCCGGAAACCCCCCGGCCGAACCCCCCCCCCCCCCCCTCCTTAAAAAGTATGTGATCCGCCCCTGGCAGGTGTGCGCACGCGCGTGTTCAGTATGTGCGTGCCGCGTTTGTATGTGTCACGCAGTAGTAGCAGAAAACGGTTCACCTCAACCATTACGTTGTTTACACTTACTCTTCTTAGCCACCTTTGCTATTCTTTTGAGTTCAGAAATTGTGGTCACATTATCAACTTTTCTTGTCAATAATATTGCTTTGATGTATGAATTGGAACACTCTGTTCAACCTTTGTGCATACAGCTATTACGGTTCCCACTAAAGCGCTCGGTAGCAATGTGCGGTCTTACACAGTCAGTGACAGGCGTGAGTGCACGGCAAGTGACACACACACACATACATGACCGTGCCGGGGCGCGAATGCCGGGGCAGAGATTCAGATAGTTTATGACAGACAACACGATGTACGGTACATCGACCTTTAGAGGCGTGCTTAGAGGCTGGGAAAAAGTCAAGGTTCTCACAGACACGACGATAAGCCTGTCGCAGCAGGCTACTGACAGCTGTGACACAGTCGCTGACTTTAGCAAAGTAACGACCCACATTGACTTGATTGCATGATCAAGGCAAATATTGCTGGGCTAGCTGAAAGGGCTTTGATCGGAGATCAAGATAAAGTCTTTCTCGCCTATACGATTTTGTTTGTGGCCACATATTTGTCCAGGCTTTTACAATGCAGAAGAGCATCCTTTCACTTGCACATACAGAAACACACACAAAAACCTGCTTGTCTACCCTCTGTGCAGGGCACGATGATTAATGTAGCAGATTTGGCATTGGTGTTGTTGTTTAGATTTTTTTGACTGATTTTATTTTTTCGAAATGCATGAGTAACAGAAACCTAGACACAGGGACCTAAAATGACGTGGAGTGCATGTTTTTTTCCCTTTGGTTCCCGGCCATAAAACCAAACGAAGTACCACTCGAACACGCAGACAGAGACAAGGACAGAGAGACAGTTGTTGTGAGACACGACCAGACAAACTCAGTTGTTTTGGAAGTCGATTTAGCATAGAAGCACAGACAATTTAGAGTCATCTTTCTGTATGATCAAAGTTTAAAGGCATACTCCTTCCTGTGATCTGGCCATCCTCTACTTCTTCTGCCTCTTCTCTTTTCAGAGTTGTCTTATTCTAAGGTTCTTTTTTTTTCGAATGACAAAGGTAAAAATTGTCAAATATTTTGCGATTTGCAAGACAAATGCAAAGTTAACTTATTTATATCACTTCCTTTGTAATGACTTAGCCGTTCTTTGTTCTCTCTGAAAGTTGTTTCTTTTCACAACGATGCACGTCGTTAGAGCTACGTACAGTTGTGATATAATATATTATATGGCTGACCACCCATCCCAGCACAAGTCACACATAACCATGCACTCACTGAATATATACCGACAAAATAAACTCCAATGTCGGATGTCCTGTTGGTGCCGGGTAAAATCACTTAGAATGTATTCTAAGAGCCAAACACTGAGAAAGAATGACCCATATTCTAATTTCGCGGATCGCGAAGGTAAAGCTTAGGTGCTAAACTTTTTGGACATATTTATCAAAACATTTAATCATTTAATAACACATCTATATTTGGTGCTTTTTGTGTGATTCTGTTTTGAAATAGTTTTATAATAACTTTCGCAGACGTGTTTGGTAACAACAACAAAATCTCTCTAGAAACACAACCCCCTACATGTATCCCATTCGTCGCTGGCCATCACAGCCACCACCCTCTCCTGTCTCCAGCACCCTCCCTCTCACCGCAACCCACAACTTGCTTCACTCCACCTCCAACCTCTAAGCACCTCCCATCCCAATCCCTAGACCCAGGCCAAGCCTCCACGCAAGCCCCTCCTCACCCCCCCCCCCCCCCCCCCCCCCCCCACTCCAAGGTCAGCAAAAGCTTTTTAGGTTTCTTTTCAGTCTTGTCTTTTTTGTGGTGTTGTTCCCTTGGGTGGCCGCGGACAAGAGTGTTCATGCACTGCATATTGTTGCCATCTGCCACAAGTGATGATTACATGAGCCTGGGCTTTTCAGTCTTGTTGCCACCCGACCTTCAGCTACCCTTCTCGGGTTCTACCCTTATTAAAGGCTCAGTCCTTCCTATGAAAAGAGTTCAGCTCACCGTCTCAAATTTGGCCTGGAAAAATACAATGTATGTAACAGAAATTCTCACTCTGAACAGGGACCTCAAAATAATGCCCCTCTTCTTCTTCTTCTTGTCGTTCGCTTTTGCTAAACTTGGAGTCCAGCTCTGGTAATGAAGCTGGTGGTCTTATGAAGAGCCTCCACAGGTCCATGCAGCTTCTCATGAAGGGGCACCGGCCTGGTCCAGATCTCTCTCCTCAGGGGCTGGAGATTCCTGCAGTCCTGCAGGATGTGGGCTGCATCCTGCTCTGCGTCTCCACAGGGACACATGGGGGAGGGCACGGCTCGCAGTTTTTTGTGCAGGTGTTGTTGCAGTCTATTGTGCCCTGTTCTCAGGCGGAAAATGACTACCTGTTTAGGCCTTGACAGTTGCTGGTAGCTGTCGTGCGTTGGAGGGGTCTTAAGCAGAGACTTTATGATGGTTTTCATCTCTGTGGAGCTCACTGGGCTTTCTTCTTGTTCGTCCTCCGCACCCAGTTTGGCCATTTTATCCGCTTGTTCGTTCCCCTCTATCCCGCAGCGTGAGGGGACCCACTGCAATACAGTTTTCAGACACTTGATGTTATGAAGTGTCGTTGTAAGCTGAGGCAGTTTGTTGTTGTTGACTGCTTGCAGCACAGACAATTAAGGCATCAGTCAGGAAGACAACTTGGGTGTCGGGATTGACCTTGCTGCTGATGGTATTAGCTGCGTGGATAAGCGCTTCTACCTCTGCTCTGTAGTTGGTGCAGTGGAGGCCAGTTGGTATAGCCTCTGCTTGCCACTCTCCACTGGGGTGTTGGATGTAGACACCAGCTCCTCCTCTCTTGACGGCGTCTGTGGCGGACCCATCTGTGAAGACCCGCATCCATGCTTCTTGGGGGTATCTTTCGTCGAGCATGGCAAGTGTCAGGGCTTTTTTCTGCACATCGCTCTGTTCATCTTTTGTTGTGAGATGAGGAACTGTGGTCTGGATGGACACGTTTTCAAGGTTGTTTTTCCAGGGTGGTCCTTTAAGGGAGAAGTGTGATGGGTGAACCAGTTCAGGCATCTTTGCTTGGTGTTCTCTCTTCAGGGCCCGTGTCTCAGTCGCAAAGCTTGATCTCTTTAGCCTGCCAGAAGAGAGCTGCTTCATCCTTGCATTCATTTGGTGGTCTGGAATGCACTGGTACTTGATGTCTTGTACCATCGCTTTGCATTCTCTTCTCTTGCTGAGTGGAGGTATGCCGGTCACCTGTTGCATCTTGTCTATTGGGGTTGTCTTCATAGCGCCTGTGATGATTCTCAGCGCTTGATTTTGGACTTTCTCTAGGGTTTGAAGGTGAACCGACATGCTTTCAGAAGAAGGAGTGTGCCTTTAAGCTGTACTTATTACTGTGACTTCCTGGGTGGCATTTATTTTATTCTATGAAGTGTTCCATTATATGATGGATGTCACACTGAAACCAAGGCGCTCAGTGTGCACAGCTAGTATCAGTACATTTCTCATCATATGAGGTAATTGAAAATAATTCTATCGTGTTTGTATGTGTGTATAGGTGTTAGAAGAGTTGTCTTCCTTGAAGGTGAGCCAAACTGAGCAGCATACTGTCCATTCAGCTCATTGGGAACAACAAAAACAATAATAAAAGCAGACTGGAGCTTATTATTGGTAGTGATGCCAACGAAGTGTCTCCACTGGATATTATCACGTAACAACGAGCTTGCATCACACTCAAGGAACACAACTCCTCGACAGCACAACACCCCCACAGAGTTATTTCTGGAATCTGTCTTTTGTTTGTCCAATGTTCAGTACTGCACATTTGTCAAATGTCATTCACATGGTATCTGTCATCCCGCTCATTCTGCACATGCAACAACATTTTGACGTTTTGGGCCGAGGGAACTTGTATGAATTTTACTTCTGGTGTCCACTATTTTGTTGTTGTGAGCTGTGATCATGACTGTTCCTGTCATATGGCAGTAGTAAGAAAAGGGCGTCCTTTCCTGTAGCGTCCCATCCCGCTCTGGACAGAAATGGACTAAGTGAGATCTGTGTGCAAGAATTGCAAGCCGCATTCGCTCTCCGTGCTCTCACAGCGACATGAAACTGACATATATATATATAGGCTATACGTTAACCGCAAAATTCCGGTATTTTTCTGGGCATAATCTAAGATAACCGGTAATAAAATTGGCAACCGGTCCCACACAGCCACTGGTCTTTCGTTTCTGACTTATGTAACTACTGTATCTTAGACTTGGTTTGACAGCTTGGTGCAACCAAGAGGTCGGTTTTTGCGAGTGCCAGAATGTGTACTGGTAAATAAATATCAGTTTAGAAAGAGGCCGACGCCATCAGTTACTTGTTGCACAAGTGAAAAATGAGGCCCTGTGAAAACTTTAGTGTCATGATGTCAAGGCACACATAGGCAGCGTAGGCTTTTTTTCCCCCGATTATTGTGACCGTTGCAGTGGATGCTCAACAGGCAGAGGGCATCACTTTGTGAAATAACATCAAAGGTGGGGTCACAGTCGTCACTGTAGCTCAACAGCCTTCAAACGTGTGAGGGCAAGTCTGACACCAAACTGTCAGATGAATGTGTGTGTGTGTGTGTGTGTGTGTGTGTTGGGGGGTCGGTGTGTGTGTGTGTGTGTGTGTGTGTGTGTGTGTGCATATCAAACCGAGCGTTAACTGGGCGAGAAACGTCCGTCCGTGCCCCACGGGAGATATCGACGTAACATTGCAAAGGCTCAGTAACCTCGATTGCCCCACACGCTTGTGTAGTGTACAGACCTTTTTTTCTTCTTTAAAAAAAAAATCTCAGCCAGAGTTCAAACTGGGTCAAAGCTTTTGCTGTCTCAGGACGGTGTGCGCGTGTGTGTGTGTGTGTGTGTGTGTCTGTCGGTCGGTCGGTCGGTCTGTCTGTCTGTCGGTCTGTCTGTCTGTATGTGTGTTTATGTGTTTTACAGCAATAGTGGAGACGGTGATAGAACGTATCTCTTTAATCAACAAGCGACGTAACACCTTTCGGCGCTCTGAAGGCGTGAACGTGACAAATAGCAAGGGCAAAAAGTCAGTCTCACTCATTGACTGTCCTCGTCCCATCGTCCCATTGGCCTGCCCCAGAACACAACTTGTCCCATTGGCCTGCCCCAGAACACAACTTGTCCCATTGGCCTGCCCTAGAACACAACTTGTCCCATTGGCCTGCTCCAGAACACAACTTGTCCCATTGGCCTGCTTGTCCCATTGGCCTGCCCTAGAACACAACTTGTCCCATTGGCCTGCTCCAGAACACAACTTGTCCCTTTGGCCTGCTCCAGAACACAACTTGTCCCATTGGGCTGCTCCAGAACACAACTTGTCGCAATGTACAAGGATACTATGGTTAAAATGCAGATTTCATTGTTTTCCCTCTCTCTCTCTCTCTCTCTCTCTCTCTCTCTCTCTCTCTCTAGCTCTCATTCTCTCTCTCTCTCTCTCTCTCTCTCTGTCTCTCTTCTCTCTCTCTCACTCACTCTTTCTCTCTCTGTCTCACTCTCACACACACACACACACACACACACACCGACCCCCAACACACACACACTGACGTACAACTCACACACACAAACACACATACAAACACACACACACGCGCGCACACACACACACACACACATGCACGAAAAACAAAAACAAAGACTCAAAACACAGATAAAAACTCAAGTCCAGCCTGCTGACAAAGGCCTTTGCTCAGATTCAAACCACTGGAATAAAGCTTTTCGCTAGTGGCAGACGGTGAAGGCATTAACAAGCTGAGGATTAAGGAAAACTGTGCACAGATCCTTGTTTGTTGTCAACTGTGCTACCTGTGACGAAAGGACACATTTGGGACCAGCTTAAAGTGTCCCTATACATTAGAGGTGGCCTGTCATGACAGGTATGTTTTAGTCAAGATAATAGTGTGGGTCCGTTTCTCCGTCGATATCAACAAGGCTTAGTAACCAGTTCGTCTCCATTGAGTCAACGTTCAGTGCAACGTCGTGTGCAAACTGTTCAAGAAGACCCGGGATGCGCACGTTAAAGATCCCGAGTTCCCAGCAAAAGTCAAGGGATTTGGAAACACGTAGATACCAAGCACGCGCACCGAATACGGCGTCAAGTTGCCCAAGTGACAGGGTTAAAAGGTGTGGCACGCAAAACGCTAAACGTGACTGTCACCATAAGGTCATTCATTCTGAGGGTAAAAAAGATCAGGAACGGATCGGAAGAAGAAAAAGTCAAAATAATAGAGAAACGACTACAGAAGGTGTCTTTTGTTGTGAGTTGCCTTCTCCTCGCAGGGGCCTCACCTGGCAGGTACCACTGTACATAGTTGGGTCATTTTCAAGCTAACAGAGATCGGTGTCCAGCGGACCGTGCAATCAAGGATAGGTCAGTCCATATTCGAAGCAGAAGGAAAAGACACTAACGAGTCAAAACGGAGATTTAAGAAACGAAACGTTGGGACGTTTCGTTTTGAAGTTGTGGTAAACGTCATTATTTCGGGGGTCTCTCGCTGGAAAGGTGAAGGTCAACTGAAACGGAACGTGGAACGTCAAAACGCAGTCACGTTTTCCACCCCCAAAAAACGAACAATATTTCGTCAACTTTTGTGAGTATTTTTGCACACTAACAGTTTTATTTGTTGGCCATTTTATGCATTGCTAGATTCATCAACCCTTTCACAGTCTTTCAGCGCTGAGAATGTGTTCATTGGAGGTAGACAACTGTTGTGAACTGAAATATTTTGAAGGGTGCTGATCCTGGTACATTTATCCAACTTCATGGTGAGAAAGCAAATGGCGAAGCAGAAGTAGGTCATCGCATCGAATTTTTATTCTGGCTTCGTATGTGATCAGGTGCATGAATTGAAAAATGTGAAGCTCTTGTGCGTGCAATGCGAGTATGTCAATCCTTTATTGACTCGTGGAGTTGAAATTATGCCATGCCCAGTCAGCGGATCATATCCTGCCATGCCCGGCCTTTCATTCCGAAACGAAACGTGAATACATCTAAATCTTGTCTGCGGCCTATGCCGTCTCGTTACACGTTCCGTTTCGCGGGGTGACTCATTCACCAAACGAAACGAGCTGCAAAACGAAACGTGCTGTTTCTTAAATCTCGCTAATGTTATTCACAGATCTTTTGCGTCTTCTTTTGTGCTCTGTGAACTTTTGCACCGTCATCAGCCTCTGTTTAGTTTCACATGACTGACTTAATTGGCTGTCTTGGACTGAATCGGACTCTTGTCTATTCGACCGTGTCATCCTCTTGCTTTTGTGAATCAGTCGTTGGTCAATGAAACCGGGGTGGAAGGTTGGTGCTCTGTTTGTGTGTTATTCTGTAGCACTTGCTCGCATCATTTCTTACATTTTGGAGATATCATAGAATCCAATAATTGATCTCGGACACAAAACAAGAACAATCAGTTACTAGAAAAATAAGTAACCGTTTTGGGTTTTTTTATTCTGGATTTTGGGACGTTAGCAGTCTATCTGTGTTTGGGTCTCTGACACGAAAACTAGTTCTGCTTTGATGAGACAGATATCAGAGAGAGAGAGAGAGAGAGAGAGAGAGAGAGAGAGAGAGAGAGAGAGAGAGAGAGAGAGAGAGAGAGAGATTTGGATGTCCGAAAATACATACGTATGTAGCTTATTTTGAGATTGTTCAGTCACATCTTCTCAGAGTATGTTGACACAGTATTTTCTTCTCCGTATTATTTGGAAGATTGCCTTTGCTACAATAGTTTGCGACTCCAGGTTTGTGTGTGTGGTCAAGTGTTTGTCGACTTACTCAGCCCGCA
This sequence comes from Littorina saxatilis, assembly GCF_037325665.1. Taxonomy (NCBI): domain Eukaryota; kingdom Metazoa; phylum Mollusca; class Gastropoda; order Littorinimorpha; family Littorinidae; genus Littorina; species Littorina saxatilis. Next base: position 25,798,292 of record NC_090252.1, on the reverse strand, counting down.
GTCGCCAGCACATTAAGTACGCCTTAAAGTCATGCCTTTACAGACACAGACCCCGTGAGGAGAAAAGCAGTGTCCGGTGTGACAGTTACTTCTTCTTCTTCGTCTTGTCGATCACTCAGATGGAAACGCCGGTTCTCCGCGCAAATGTTGCCGTGCGCTGTAGGTCGTCCAGACTGCCATAGAGCTTCCCTTGCACCGTGGTCGCCTCCACCCAGATCTGGCTCCTGAGGCCATCGTGTAGTGGGCAAGTCTGCAGCAGGTGTTCCGTTGTCATGCTGCCTGTTTGACAAGGGCACTGGTCTGACTGGCCAAATCTGAACTTGGTGAAAATGACAGTTACTTGAAGGTTCATTCCTTCTCGTGTAACTTACCCTGTCAACCACCACAAACCTTTCCCGACCTTTGATGGAACAAGAGCACTCTTCACCGTCATCCCTTTGGGGGTCCAGTAGCTCACTTGGTAAATCTCTGGACTTGTGTTCCGCGGGTCATGGGTTAGAATCCGGGCCTGGACGGACACGGGTAAGCTTTATGTGCAGACTCAGAGACGGTAGCCATGTCCCATCCCCGTGTCACCGGTCATTCTGCCATAAGTGTATGAGGCTGAACACCTATAAACGCGCACAGGTAGTGCGATTCTGTTGCTGCTGGCTTTCCACTGGGAGGAAGCGACCTGCATTTCCGAGCAATGGGACAATAAAGTGATGAAAATGAAAACAAATATCAAAATGTAACGGCCAGGCTACTTTTTGTGCCGAGTGGGAGTTTTTGTTGAAATAATTTTGTAATTGACTCCAGCGTCAACATGCACAACAACAACAACAAAACTTTAAAAAAAAATAAAAAAGAAGAACAAAAGAATCTCTCTTTGCACAAAAGACAGCCAGGCTGTTGATGTGTGTATATGTTCAAGTGAAGGATGTTCGCATTCCGTGTAAAAAGCCTTGGGAGATCCGTTATGGCTGACATTATCGTTCACACAGAAAGGAACGGCAGGCCCACAAACACGCAACGCCTGAACAGATTTACGGCCAAACAACCCATACGGTTTTCTGCAGGGGATCTCACATACATTCTGATTTCAGGGACAGTCCTTTTGCTGACCACTCTCTGGCCCGGTCCTACCGTGTGACGTCACTGCACGCCACGTCATCATGGCGTCCGTGTGGCTGCAGAAGGCCAAGCTGGCCGTGTTGCTGCTGATCCTGGAGGTGGTGTTCATCGTGCTGTTCGCGCTGACTACGGACTATGAGGACAGCGCCAAGCCGCCAGCCAGCCTGCACGTGAAGCAGGGAAATGACAGCCAGGCCACGCATGTAGGGGGGCATGGAGACAGTCACTCCGGGCCGGGACCTGTGGCCACGTATTACCCAAGTAAGTTACTTAGATTCACAGGAACAAGGAAAGACAGGTAGACGAACACTCCAAAATGCAAACACACTGCATGCACATGTCCTCGCATACACGCTCGCCTGCGCGCACGATCACCCATGCACAAGCACGCGCACGGAGACATACAGACACACACGCACAAACGCGCGCGCACCTACAGACACAGTTAAACACATTGAGACTACAAACATACACACACTAGCTCGCACGCACGCTTTCACGCGCAGACAAACGCACACGCGCACTCACATAAACACACACGCGCATATAATCGTACTCGGAGACGCCGCCATAAATATGTTCTCTTGTGTTGTTTTGTCATCATGTTTAAGAATGTATCTTTGCTGTACATGTATACTGTGTTTAATGTTTTATGTTGTGTCATGTGATATTGTACGCATGTTATACACACCACAACCAACTTTCTCATCCGAGATACTCACATCTTCTATGTCTATGTCTATGTCATGAATCAGAACGATCGTTAGCATTGCCACTGACCCTCCGAGCCTCACACTGCACTCAACGATGGACGTGACTGACAGTGTTTCAGGACGTGCACGTGATGATCTTCGTCGGCTTCGGCTTTCTGATGACGTTCCTGCGGCGTTACGGCTTCAGCAGCGTGGGCCTCAACATGCTGGTGGCCGCTGTGGCCATCCAGTGGGCCATGCTGGTGGCTGGCTATCTCCATGGTCACGGGGGGAAGGTCCATGTCGGTGTCACAACGTGAGTTAGTCTGTGTTGGTGTGTGTGTGTGTGTGTGTGCGAGGGGGGGGGGGAGGTTGGGGCTTTTTTGGGGGGGTGGGGGGGGGGGGAGTTTGGTTGCTGGCTATCTCCATGGTCATGTAGGCAAGGTGCACGTGAGTCCCATCAGAGAGCTCTACGTTTCACAACCATTGGTGTGACGAGCATGATGAGATGACCCTCTTGTCTAGAAACACTCGACATGTTATGTGCAACTTCTTCACGCGAACGTCCTGATATTTAGAACTCGCTGTGTATGCAGGAGAGAGTCAGGAGTGGTGGGCGGATGTAGGGGGAGGGGGGGGGTCTAAATATATGTGAGTAGTGTTGTTGTTGACTGTCACCCTAATGGAGAGATAGCACACACGACCGTTTTCAATCACCAACCATATTCAATATAACCAGCTGTCCTCCGTGCTCTGAGGATTTTGGGATGACGCATCCTGTAGGGCTGCTCTGTGAGGACATAACAACGGACCTACAGGACCTTATGTTACCGTTCATCGTTCGTAATGCGGCTATGCCAAGGCACACATACAAACTAATAATAACAAATCTTCTTTCTATTGCGCAAGTCCCGATACAAAAAACATAAAAACCACACACACACACACACACACACACGCACACAGACACACACATACATACAGACACACACAGACACACATACATACATACAGACACACACACATACATACAGACACACACACACACACACACACACACACCCACACACACACACACACACACTAACACTACCGTGCAGACAGGAGGAAAGACATACCGTACAAAACATACCAACTGCTTACTTTCGCCCAACACTAGCTTGTTTCAAACCAATAACTCACCAATACAGTACCACTGGCCATACACAGCGACGTGCTCAGTGATGCATCAGTATTATAACAAAGATTAAATTGAACATTGACCTAGGGGTGAAAGGAGTTGGGAGTTCGCTTTTGGCCAAACGGCCTCAGGAACACCGTGAGAAAATCTCTGTTTTGTGTTCATTAGGGAGGAGAGGTCGGTGTGGGGAGGTTGAGAGAATGGACACAGGGTTTACTTGAATGATGATTAAAAAAAATCAGAGCAACACCATTCACACTCTGGAACACTCTGCCACCATCATTCACACTCTGGCACCCTCTGGCACCATCATTTACAGTCTGGAACACTCTGCCACCATCATTTACACTCTGGCACCATCATCCACACTCTAACACCATCATTCACACTCTGGCACCATCATCCACACTCTGGCACCATCATCCACACTCTGACACCAGCATCAACACTCTGACATCATCATCCACACTCTGACAACACCATCCACACTCTGGCAGCATCATCCACACTCTGGTACCATCATTCACACTCTAACGCCATCATCCACTCTCTGGCACCATCATTCACACTCTGACACCATCATTCACACTCTGACACCATCATTCACACTCTGACACCATCATTCACACTCTGGAACACTCTGGCACCATCGTTCACACTCTCGCACAATAATCCATACTCAGAAACACTCTGGCATCAGCATTTTCACTCTCAAACAATCATCAGCACCAACACAGTCCCACAATCAATCACCACACACACACACACACACACACACACACACACACACACACACACACACACACACACACATTTTTATCCCTAGTGGGATTCGAACCGACGACCTTTGGAATGGTTTTCCGCTTTTCTATCCACCAAGCCACTTTGGTTGTGAAAGGATCTCAGAAAATCTAATATATGACTGTTAGACGAACGCTTGGCCTCATGACCCAACCGTGAGCGAATATTCACGCCAGAAACCAGCAGTAGAATGACACCACCAGCGCAGCACATATCTGAGTCAGTGAGCGATTGGCAGTGACTGCATTATTACCGTGGGTAATGTGTGTGTGTGTGTGTGTGTGTGTGTGTGTGTGTGTGTGTGTGTGTGTGTGTGTGTGTGTGTGTGTGTGTGTGATATATAAAGAGAGATTAGTTTGTGTTTGCCTGTCTGTGTCGGTGTTTCTGTTTGTCTGTCTGCCTGTCTTGACGTGTCGATGTCTGTTTGCTTGTGAGTTTAATCATTTATGCACTCTTATACGTGTGTATGCGTGCGTACATCAGTGTGAGTGTCGGCCTGTCTGTCAGTGTGTGTCTATGTGTCGGCCTGTCTGTCAGTGTGTATCTATGTATCTGCATGTCTGTGTTGCAGGCTGCTGACAGCGGACTTTGCTGCGGCCTCAGTGCTGATCACTATGGGGGCGTTGCTGGGCAAGACCAGCCCTCTGCAGCTCGTGGTCATCTGTCTCCTGGAGATCGTCTTCTTCGCCGTCAATGAGTGGGTCGGTCTCTCCGTCCTGCAGGTACACGCTGCTTTCTTTACAAGTGTGGGAAATGTGTATTGTGTTGCTGAGCAAGAGAGGGAGAGAGCTGAACCGGCTACACCGCTTAACTTAACTTAAATTTTTTTTTTTACAAGGATGGAGATTCAATGCTGCTCCTTTTATTCCTGTGTGTGTGTGTGTGTGTGTGTGTGTGTGTGTTTGTATATATATATATGTGTGTGTGTGTGTGTGTGTGTGTGTGTATGAGCATGTGTATGTTTTCTTCCTCTGTGTGTGTGTGTGTGTGTGTGTGTGTGTGTGTGTGTGTGTGTGTGTGTGTGTGTGTGTATGTGTGTGTATGTATGTATGTGGTCTGTGTGCGTGCGTGCGTGTATGTGTGTGTGTGTGTGTGTAATACATAGTAGTGTACGAGTGCCGCAGTGCTGGTCGTTGCCAGTGGCCGTGGAGAGGGAGGCATGCAGAACATTGTGGTTTGCCACAGAATGTCAGCACAACCACCTGTGTCCCGTGGCTGTGTGCAGGTGGCCGATGTGGGAGGCTCCATGTTTGTACACGCGTTCGGCGCCTACTTTGGCCTGGCCGTGTCACGTGTCCTCTACAAGGAAGATGTGACCAAGTCCAAAATCGAGGGCTCCGTCTACCACTCCGACATCTTCGCCATGATTGGTGAGTCCATGCAATGTCAAGGCCACTGCCTAGTTTAAGGCACATGAACTTCAATGATAATGAGCCCTCAAAGATGATTTAGGTGTATCATCTCAGCTTCGATTCTCAAACACGGTGTATAGTGGTTTTTTTCTCAAAATAAAGGCCACCAAACCTGGGAAATGTGGAAAAAATAAAGGAGATTAAAACTGCTGGTAAATCTACAGACTTTATGAGAACATTTGTGGGAAAAGTATGTAAGGAGGGTGTCAGAAACAGAGTTTTACTGTCAGGCTAGCTATGCCGTGATCCCTGAGTTTGTATAGGCGCTCATAGCGCACCATGTGAAGACCACAGGCATGATCTCGAGGATGTTCCCAGTCTTCAGCACACCTTCCACATAATACCTAGAGTGTTTCTCTTTGTTGTTGTAGTGTCTTCAAATGACGTCCTCTTGAGCCCTAGTGGCCCATATAGGACATGTCCTGTTGATTAGCCCTAGTGGCCCATATAGGACATGTCCTGTTGATTAGCCCTAGTGGCCCATATAGGACATGTCCTGTTGATTAGCCCTAGTGGCCCATAGAGGACATGTCCTGTTGATTAGCCCCAGTGGCCCACATAGGACATGTCCTGTTGATTAGCCCTAGTGGCCCATATAGGACATGTCCTGTTGATTAGCCCTAGTGGCCCGTATAGGACATGTCCTGTTGATTAGCCCTAGTGGCCCACATAGGACATGTCCTGTTGATTAGCCCTAGTGGCCCATATAGGACATGTCCTGTTGATTAGCCCTAGTGGCCCATAGAGGACATGTCCTGTTGATTAGCCCTAGTGGCCCACATAGGACATGTCCTGTTGATTAGCCCTAGTGGCCCATATAGGACATGTCCTGTTGATTAGCCCTAGTGGCCCATATAGGACATGTCCTGTTGATTAGCCCTAGTGGCCCATATAGGACATGTCCTGTTGATTAGCCCTAGTGGCCCATATAGGACATGTCCTGTTGATTAGCCCTAGTGGCCCATATAGGACATGTCCTGTTGATTAGCCCTAGTGGCACATATAGGACATGTCCTGTTGATTAGCCCTAGTGGCCCATATAGGACATGTCCTGTTGATTAGCCCTAGTGGCCCATGTAGGACATGTCCTGTTGATTAGCCCTAGTGGCCCAAATAGGACATGTCCTGTTGATTAGCCCTAGTGGCCCACAGAGGACATGTCCTGTTGATTAGCCCTAGTGGCCCATATAGGACATGTCCTGTTGATTAGCCCTAGTGGCCCATATAGGACATGTCCTGTTGATTAGCCCTAGTGGCCCACATAGGACATGTCCTGTTGATTAGCCCTAGTGGCCCATATAGGACATGTCCTGTTGATTAGCCCTAGTGGCCCATATAGGACATGTCCTGTTGATTAGCCCTAGTGGCCCACATAGGACATGTCCTGTTGATTAGCCCTAGTGGCCCATATAGGACATGTCCTGTTGATTAGCCCTAGTGGCCCATATAGGACATGTCCTGTTGATTAGCCCTAGTGGCCCATATAGGACATGTCCTGTTGATTAGCCCTAGTGGCCCATATAGGACATGTCCTGTTGATTAGCCCTAGTGGCCCGTATAGGACATGTCCTGTTGATTAGCCCTAGTGGCCCACATAGGACATGTCCTGTTGAGTAGCCCTAGTGGCCCATATAGGACATGTCCTGTTGATTAGCCCTAGTGGCCCATATAGGACATGTCCTGTTGATTAGCCCTAGTGGCCCACATAGGACATGTCCTGTTGATTAGCCCTAGTGGCCCATATAGGACATGTCCTGTTGATTAGCCCTAGTGGCCCATATAGGACATGTCCTGTTGATTAGCCCTAGTGGCCCATATAGGACATGTCCTGTTGATTAGCCCTAGTGGCCCATATAGGACATTTCCTGTTGATTAGCCCTAGTGGCCCACATAGGACATGTCCTGTTGATTAGCCCTAGTGGCCCATATAGGACATGTCCTGTTGATTAGCCCTAGTGGCCCATATAGGACATGTCCTGTTGATTAGCCCTATAGTGGCCCATATAGGACATGTCCTGTTGATTAGCCCTAGTGGCCCATATAGGACATGTCCTGTTGATTAGCCCTAGTGGCCCATATAGGACATGTCCTGTTGATTAGCCCTAGTGGCCCATATAGGACATGTCCTGTTGATTAGCCCTAGTGGCCCATATAGGACATGTCCTGTTGATTAGCCCTAGTGGCCCATATAGGACATGTCCTGTTGATTAGCCCTAGTGGCCCATATAGGACATGTCCTGTTGATTAGCCCTAGTGGCCCATAGAGGACATGTCCTGTTGATTAGCTATATCTGTTGTAAAGAAGATATTTATACATACCTAGTACTACGTTCTGTGGGTAACATAAACACAAAAATACCAAGCATGCATCCCCCGAAAGCGGCGTGTGGCTGCCTAAATAGCACAGTCATACAGGTAAAAACCAACTTGTGTAAATTAGGCACACGAGTTTACGTGGGAGTTTCAGCCCATGAACGCAAAAGAAGAAGTAGTGCGAATAAAACATGCGATGTTTCAGGCACCATCTTCCTGTGGCTGTTCTGGCCGAGTTTTAACAGCGCCCTAGCGGTGGAGGACGCGCAGCACCGGGCCGTCATCAACACCTACCTGGCCCTGGCCGCCTGCTGCGTCGTCACCTTCGCCGTGTCCTCCCTTACTGACCAGCACGGCAAGTTTGACATGGTCAGTACCACGTACACCGTGCGCAATATAGTACATGTACACTTCAACCTGCCTTGGCAACCACCTCTTGATAACGTTACCTGTCCATTACAACTCCCTCAAAGGTTCCCTGACAAAGTATTATGGGGTATACAGTTGATGGGGACCACCTGTTTATAATGACCACTGTTGGTCAGTCTCTTGGCTGGTCCTTATAGAGGCTTTTTTCACACAACACTTCCTGATCAACAGGTTACAGGTATATGCTATTGTTAATGTTGTTGGAATTTGGCTCTAGTGTGTTAACGTCAGAGGATTTTGTGCGTGCTTCTGAGACCTCTTGGTGTATTTTGTCAGGATAAAGTAAAAGACCAAGAAACAACATGCTTATGGTCTTTCGATCACACAACAGTTCTTCTTTGAAGAATGACCCATTTATCACTGGCAATACAGTGGAATCCCCCTTATAAGACCTAAAACAATCAGAAAATCAGGGCTAAAAAAGGAGTGTTAAAATGGGGGTAAATTGACAGTGGTAATGAATAATACATGTTTAAAAGTAGGTCGGGTCTTCAAAGGGTGGGTTTTACTGTAATAATTACTCTCAAATAGTGGTGCTCTTGTGTGCTGCAGCCTAGGGTTTGAAAAGGTAGGTTTTACTGTAATAATTACTCTCAAATAGTGGTGCTCTTGTGTGCTGCAGGGTTTGAAAAGGTAGGTTTTACTGTAATAATTACTCTCAAATAGTGGTGCTCTTGTGTGCTGCAGAGTTTGAAAAGGTAGGTTTTACTGTAATAATTACTCTCAAATTGTGGTGCTCTAGGGTTTGAAAAGGTAGGTTTTACTGTAATAATTACTCTCAAATAGTGGTGCTCTTGTGTGCTGCAGGCTTTGAAAAGGTAAGTTTTACTGTAATAATTACTCTCAAATATAGTGGTGCTCTTGTGTGCTGCAGGGTTTGAAAAGGTAAGTTTTACTGTAATAATTACTCTCATATAGTGGTGCTCTTGTGTGCTGCAGGGTTTGAAAAGGTAGGTTTTACTGTAATAATTACTCTCAAATAGTGGTGCTCTTGTGTGCTGCAGGGTTTGAAAAGGTAGGTTTTACTGTAATAATTACTCTCAAATAGTGGTGCTCTTGTGTGCTGCAGGGTTTGAAAAGGTAGGTTTTACTGTAATAATTACTCTCAAATAGTGGTGCTCTTGTGTGCTGCAGGCTTTGAAAAGGTAAGTTTTACTGTAATAATTACTCTCAAATATAGTGGTGCTCTTGTGTGCTGCAGGGTTTGAAAAGGTAGGTTTTACTGTAATAATTACTCTCAAATAGTGGTGCTCTTGTGTGCTGCAGGGTTTGAAAAGGTAGGTTTTACTGTAATAATTACTCTCAAATAGTGGTGCTCTTGTGTGCTGCAGGCTTTGAAAAGGTAGGTTTTACTGTAATAATTACTCTCAAATAGTGGTGCTCTTGTGTGCTGCAGGGTTTGAAAAGGTAGGTTTTACTGTAATAATTACTCTCAAATAGTGGTGCTCTTAAGCTTGTGTGCTGCAGGGTTTGAAAAGGTAGGTTTTACTGTAATAATTACTCTCAAATAGTGGTGCTCTTGTGTGCTGCAGGGTTTGAAAAGGTAGGTTTTACTGTAATAATTACTCTCAAATAGTGGTGTTCTTGTGTGCTGCAGGGTTTGAAAGGGTAGGTTTTACTGTAATAATTACTCTCAAATATAGTGGTGCTCTTGTGTGCTGCAGGGTTTGAAAAGGTAGGTTTTACTGTAATAATTACTCTCAAATAGTGGTGTTCTTGTGTGCTGCAGGGTTTGAAAGGGTAGGTTTTACTGTAATAATTACTCTCAAATAGTGGTGCTCTTGTGTGCTGCAGGGTTTGAAAAGGTAAGTTTTACTGTAATAATTACTCTCAAATATAGTGGTGCTCTTGTGTGCTGCAGGCTTTGAAAAGGTAGGTTTTACTGTAATAATTACTCTCAAATAGTGGTGCTCTTGTGTGCTGCAGGGTTTGAAAAGGTAGGTTTTACTGTAATAATTACTCTCAAATAGTGGTGCTCTTGTGTGCTGCAGGGTTTGAAAAGGTAGGTTTTACTGTAATAATTACTCTCAAATAGTGGTGCTCTTGTGTGCTGCAGGTTCACGTGCAGAACGCCACACTGGCAGGGGGCGTGGCTGTGGGCACCAGCGCTGACATGATGATTGGCACTCACGGGGCGCTCATCATTGGCTCTGTGGCTGGAGCGCTGTCTGTCATTGGTTACAAGTATATCACGGTACAAGACGGCTTGTAACACCAAATCTTGTGAAAGTTTTGAGGGTGTCGGTATCTGTGAGGAACAGAATGGTCTTTGAACTGTTTATTAGTGTAAATAACCAATTACTTTTTTACGTTTGAAAAACGTTTGCTTGAAAAAAGTGTGTTCAATCAGGCTAAGCTACTATGACTTTGAAAGCTTCCTGTTTTGTCCGAACCAATCACCAATTGACTGTATTTAATTGTAGCTTGTAGCGATAGAGCACTTTGCTTGCTAGTGTGCTGGAATAAATTCCCATGCCAGTTTTATTTTGGTTTTCGGTGTCCTACCAGTGTACTGTTACACCAAAATGTTAGCATGAAAGTCAGGCTAGACAGTTTTTCCCCAAAGCAGCGATGACATACATAGCACCAGACTACTACTTCATGTTTTTCTTGAGAAAAACGAGGCAGTCTACATGTTCTGCCTTCAGGCTCAGATGGCACACTCGTAGCTATGATTGTATTCAGGTATTTCAGTTGATCGCTATGGAAATGCATGAAGAATACCGATTCCAACCGGCAAGGCTAACGCGAACTGTTTTTTCTCTTCACACCGGTTAGACCAGTTGTTTTTCAGTATACTGCTGCAGCTCTAAAAACCTCAACATTCTTGATGAAGCATACAGCTGTGGAAACTCCAGGAAAAGCTAGCCTTTCTGGAACCTTCATATCATAATTAAGCTCAGTAACGAAAACCTTTAATACAAGTGTTTTGTAAGGGATTAAGACTACTGCTGGTACCATCCGAATCATGATGCAGGTATTGTGCTTGATGAGTTACATGTCAACAATTGTGTATTGCAGCCGTTCCTGTCATCCAAGTTAAAAATTCATGACACATGTGGAGTGCACAATCTGCATGGTATGCCCGCCATCTTGGCCGCCATTGCTGGCTGTATCGCCTCCCTTCTTGCTGACACCGATAGTTATGGCTACACGTGAGTATAATGTCTTTGTGACATCAGCGTCGTTTCATCATGAACTTCATAGTTGTTGTCAACATGCAGACTGCCTTTTTTGCCATGTACGTGCCATACGTGTTTGTGTGTGTGCATGTGTGAACACAATTGTGAGGGCCCCAAAGGGGGGGTATCATCACGATCACGGGAAGGGAAATTTTAGCTTTCACGATCACAGTTACCTTGATTTTTGTTTTCACGATCACAAACACCTTGAGGAATAGAGGATCATAGAGTGATACAGCTGTGAAAAATGTACGTTGAAAATAAAATGCTTTGCAATAATGCCCATCACGATCACGAAAACAAATGACGATCACGATCACGAGACTTGATTTTTGTGTCATCACGGATCAGGGGCAAAGTCCCATCACGATCACAGAAATGGAAATTTCGGCAATCACGGTCACAGAAAGGTCAAAAAACGGCAATCACGATCACGATTTTAAACCCTTTGGGGCCCTCAATTGTGTGTGTATGTGTGTGTGTGCATAGACATGAGCCATATGTGAGTGTGTGTGGTTTTTAGTGTCCGAGTCTGTGCATACATGCTGCTGCATGTGTGCATAATTTTGTGTGTGTTTCAAGCCACTGCTGAATATGTTTATGAAGAGATAGCAAAGAAAATGAGACCTGTAAATATACATGTCCTGCTGTTGCTAACTTTTGGATAGTCCAGCAATCCCATGTCTTTTGCCTTGTATTGCAGACTGTACCGGCAGTTCCCACCCAGGGTGCCATCCAACGAAAGCAGCTTGGAGTTCCAGATGATCAAACAACACATGGATGTGGAGCCTGGTCTGGGCAGGACTGGGTCTCAACAAGCCGCCTTCCAGATTGCTGCACTGGGCATCACTCTGCTGGTGGCCATCGTTGGAGGACTGCTTGTTGGTTAGTCACACACAGACAGAAAGGGAGGGAGGGAGAGAGAGCATTAAGACAGAGAGAGAGAGTTTAGAGAACGAGGGGAATTTCTGACATGGCCAAAAAATGCAATTACAGACATTGTGTGTGCATGCATGTGTGTGTGTGTGAGCAATAAAGAAAGCTGAGAGGGAAAGAGACAGATAAACAGAGTCAGTTCGGAGAGCAAGAGGGATTTCTGACCTGGCAAAGTCTGCAATTCTGCAATGTTATTGATCCACACTTTGCTCAGATTTTGTCTCAGATATAAATTGAAGATGGTAGCACTGATATCGGCAACTTTAAAAAAAAAAAGTGTAGTCAAGCCAAGTGTTTTGATATATGACACATACTTCTTAAACGTCAAAATAATATGCTGTCACATTATTTGCGCTACATTATGCCCTTTGGAAGTTTCCATGCAGCTTTTGTGTTGACTGATATTCACATTACAATGAAATTCTGGTACAGAAATCAGTATGCACTTATATTACGGTTGTTGTAAACAAGTATCTTTGAAGGAATGTATTTTTTTTTCAAGAATCAAAAGGCAAAAAAAGGTTACTGTTACTGTCATAGACAATAGCAAACATCTACTGATATGTCGAAAAAGTGGTCTTTGCAGAGGACAGACAATCAAATATACATGTAATGAGACAATGAACAACAACAGAACTCAAGAAAGCTCAAGAAAGCGTTGTCCCTCTTATCTCACAGATGAAAGGAATGACACAGAATCAAAATGACATTGGCACGGAAAGCATGTTTAGATAAAACAGATCTCTTTGTTTTTCAGGTGTGATTGTTCGCTTTGTGCCCCTGAACCAGCCCCGGGGTCTTTACCTGTTTGAGGACAAGGACAACTGGGAGGTTCCTGAAGACCCTTCAGAGGTAGGGGCGCCTCTGTTACACGCCAAGGGGGAGACAGAGACGGCTTTATTGAAAGCCTAGACCAGCTCCACAGGATGCAGTGACGACTGGAGACCAGGTTTTCAGCGTAGATTCCCTTCACAGGGGAAAGAACTCTGTAATTACCCACTTGAGAGGGAAAAGTTGCCACCTATACAGGGTGGTCCAGAAAAATCTACGAAAATTGATGTCCTCATAAATTTCAAGGTCTCTTGTACACTTTGCCTCAAAATTAAATGAAAATCGGAAAAACAAAAATGTGCAAGCAAAGTGAAAATACGATGTGGCTAAATTTTTATTGACCACCCTGTATAAGATTGAACACTTTGTTCAGTGTACAGAGTGCCTTTCTTTATGGAAGCTGTTAGTCGCATTGGATGAAACAACACACTACTTTCACTGCCCCGTGTGTGAACAACCCTGGCACTTGCTTATATGATGCAGGTGGTTTTCTCACCAGACAAAAGTGCAGTGGATATTTTCATTGTCAACTGTTTTAAGTTGAGAACAAATTTTAAAGGGTATATGAAAATGATGTAACATCATAGTTTCATTTAAAGGTTATGCTCCTTTCGTATAACATATAATTGTCATGATGGCAGGCAAGTGTTATCTACTAACCTGTTAAATTGAAGAACTAAGACAATCATCTTACTCATTAACGCAGAGGTATTTAGCCAGAAATTAGACAATCAGCTAGGTTTCAAAGCATGTAACATACCTCAAGTCAGTAGAGCGCATGTGATTGTTCGATTCTGATCTGATGTCAGCAGACCTCAATTTACCTCAGAGCATTGGCACTGCCGTTTTAAAGCTGTGCAGTTTGTTTGCTACTTCTCCACTCAAATAAAACTTGACTCTCATGTAAGACGTGCTTTGAGGTACCCTCCTCCTCATGTAAATGATGATGTAAACCACCACAAAATCTGTCCATGCTTTTACATGGGATAAAAACATCCTTCCACCAAGACACTTCGGCAGCCTGGCTGCTTCCTCAAAAGAGTGCTAGGGAACTTTTGGGCTGAATTAGTTAAAAGTACAGATTGACAAAGGTGTCACAGGGATCGCGTTTACGCACGATTTTTGCGTATTTGACGCATTTTAAAAGTCGCTGATGCGTTTTTTTCGCCGCGCCGCGTAAGCCATACGCAAAAATATTGTAACTTTTTCTTGTCTTCACGCAGCGCTTTTGCTCTGACTTAATAATCACCCGATCCTGAAACTGACTATAGGGCTCGAGAAGTGACGACACACATGAAATCTGCGCGTCAAAACTAAAGTCCGTTTCTTTTTGCATCGAAGTATCGCAAACGAACGTAACGAGGGTATTACCAGATAATGTCTTGTCGGATAATGAAACAGACATTAGCTGCTCTCCCATCTCGCGCTTCCAAAAGGCGGAAAGTGTGTCTAGTCGTATTAGAGCGGGAAACAAACTCGCAAGGCCCGAAGGTTGGAGACAGCAGGGGTGTTATTCGACAGGCGTGCGCGGAGTTCGACAGGAAAACTCGCCGTATTTAGGTAAGGAGTGTCTTTAAGTCTTTCGTGCATGTTTTGTTTGTGTCTGTACGTGTTTTCGTAGTACGCAAAAATATTGGTCCGTGACGCGTTTTTTTCGTTTCGTTGCGTATGACTTACGCGTTTTTTAAAAAGCTAGCGCGATCCCTGGTGTCAGTTGCAAAATTAATGCAGCAACAAATTCCCACTCTGCACAAAAAATAGTGAGGCTGCAGATTGTAGTATGTGTCCCAGTGGAAGGATGGTCCCATGTAAATACCTCAACACATCTAGTTGGTGTTTTACAAGATGGTCCCATGTAAATACCTCAACAAATCTAGTTGGTGTTTTACAAGATGGTCCCATGTAAATACCTCAACAAATCTAGTTGGTGTTTTACAAGATGGTCCCATGTAAATACCTCAACAAATCTATTTGGTGTTTTACAAGATGGTCTGCGCAAGGAGAAAGGTGCCTTTTAAAAGATAGGATGTAAAAAATATGCATCTCATAAACAGCTAAACAACGGGCAGCTATTTCAGAAACGAGTGTATCGATTGAACATTGGATTTATCTTCATTGGCCGTGTGACGTCAGAGGATGACTGAAACTTATATTACGGCGACTGGCAGAGACTTCAAAAGAGTGCATGTTTATGTTCACTCAGTCGTAAAAAAATAAAAGGAATTCTAACTAATATTGATAAATACATCAACAATATTTGTATTTTTTACCAAAATATGATGTTTGATGCAGATGGAGACAGTCATTGTTCATCTTCACCGCTAGCTTGGTCTCATAGAACAATGACTCTCTCCATCTGTGTGAAATGTCATATTTTGGGTAAAAACACTTGTACACAAATTTGCAAGTTAAATCATATCTTTCAAAAAGATAAGATGAAAATTAAATAAGCACCTTCCTTTTTCACAAATCTAGATAAGATTCTTGTCTAGACCATCTCATAACTGTACTGTGAATGTTTTGTATTGTCAAATTCAAGAAACATTCTGTATAATTCACTTCTCTTGTGCTTTGACAATTTGCAATAAAAAAACTAATTTGTTAAATATTATTTTTGCGATTTTTGCATCACAATCACTGGCTGAATTTATGTTCTGTGTTGTACATTCTTATTTCATTGTGCAAATATATCATGAATTTCTCATTCGAAATGATAAAGTTGTGTGTGTCTATTTGAGGATGAAAGTCAATGTTCCACTCACTTCCTTGCCGCAGAAAGAGACGAGTGCCATATGACTGTCGCTTGCTGTTGCCATGCGCTCATTTTTGCTGACTGTCTTGATATATTTGCACCCTTACCGGCTTAATGGTAATGAACTGTTCTTGAAATGTCCACATATTTTGCTCAGAACAGGACGCCATTCTTGAGATTGTTCATCATCAATCGGCATTGTACCATCATCATACAAACAGACCACATGTACTTACTTGTATGTTTCTTTACCCCATGAATAAACGTTGTACTGTAATTATGGTCTTGTGTTTTAAATACTGTGCTTGTACACAGAATAACCAAAAATCATGTGTTCACGCTGCCCTTTTCTTAGTTCTGCTGTCTTCATTGTATGCATATTTACAGCATTTTCATCATTGTCATCGCCAATTGTTTCCACTGACCTGTCAAATATAATTCATTGTCATCATTTTCATGAGTTTTCATTCACAAACACCTGGTAAATAAATCTCATGTTCCCCATGCAATAACTCGAGGTGGTGAATGGGTTTGAGCTTTCATGTCAAACGTGGATTGTCAAAGTAAAAGCCAATCAGGCTGATTGTTTGATGTGTGGAACCATCGTGGCTTTGGATTTGTGTTTCCGAGGACAACGATTGTAAGCATTCACTCTCAAAGACCCAATCAATGTTGATAATTACCGCGGCAACTCATGGTCAATTTGCAACTTATCTCTGTAATCGCAAAATCCACAACGAAAAGTCATAAACACTTAAAAGAAAAGAAATATGCTCAACACTTACTGAATTCACAGGTATGCTCGCAGCTCTGTACATTTTCAGACTGGAAGAAAAGCGTCAACAAGCTACGTTTGACGTCACATACAAGTTTGACGTGTTATCTCGTGCTACTGTGACGATGCTTTGTGGCCCGGAGTTGGATTCTAAAAATTCATCTCCCTGTGGGTTATTGTGCATTTTGTTGCACAACCAAAATAATGACAAAAACGATGTTTGGTAGCTTGTTGTCAGACCAGCACTTTGTTGTTGGTCCTCGGGGAGCATATCGCCTTTTGTCTCATATTTATCAACCGCGGCCTTCGGCCTTGGTCGATAAAGATGAAACAAAAGACGATATGGTCCCCTTGGACCAACAAAAAAGCTGGTCTGTCAACAAGCCACCAAACATCTTATAATGTCACATACACCAGAGACTGCATTTCTGCAAGATTGTTTTACCGAACACACACAAAATCTCAATATTTTGTCATACAATTACTTGCAACAAATGAGATGGTTATTTTAAAAGGCTCATTACAAGTGTTCTTTTCACTGTTCAATATGTTATATTTCTTGTAAAGGATAAGAATGCAATGTTTCATTGTTAATCACAGAAAAATGTCTCCGTAAACAAAACTGTTTCAATATTAATCAAGACTGAAAGATGGCACTATTTATGCACATGTTTCTAATAAAATACACCCCCCCCCCTCCTCCCTACCACCCAAAAGACAAAAATACACAAGCAAAATAAAATATTAAACCAACATTAAAATATCAAAAACAGTAATTAAAACTGAACTAAGTACTTGAACAAAATGCAAGTTTAAGAGACAAAGTATTTCTGAACATTTAAATAAAAAGAAAAGTCAAAGTATTTCTGAGTATAATTCACCATGCAAACAAGATATGAAGCTTCATAACATGGACATACAGTCACTCTAATTTGCACAAACAAAACAATATGAGGCATAAACACACATACACATAATCTCTTAAATTTTTTCATATAATCTTTAAAATTTTGCTTAAAATCAAGGGACCAATAATTTCATTGAAACGGCTAACACACTGACCATAATAATGCACTGCAGCAACTTACTTCCAAAACAAAATCTGATATATTATCTTGACCGTAACCTATTTTAAAGATTATAAGAGCACTGATTACAACTACAAAATATAGTCCCTGAACATCAACGAAAATGAGAACAGCACTGGCAAGCAGTCTTTGACAAGAACACATCAACAACTGACTGAACAACAGAAACGATGCTAGTAACAAGAAAACACAGAACAGTGAAGGGAGATAATCAGAAGTCATGTTACAAGTACAAGCACCCAAAGTTTAGAAACAATCGAAACCCTCAAACTTACAGTACTATGTACAGTAAAGATTGATCGAGCTTCAAACAGATGCAACTTACTATTTCCCTCCTTTTCTTTCGCTTTTGAATCAGCTAAGACAAGAAATGTAATCCTCCTCATACAAAAAGGCAAAACACAATATTTGCGAAAATGCGTCGGACAATAGTTTTCCCCCCCAAGTGATACATGCACAGCACATCACGGTTCACACTCTGGGGACCCAAGCGTGGCAGGGAAAAGGTTGATGCGTCCCATTCTGGTTTGAAAGCAACACACTTTGCAACTCAACTCTGCAAAAATTATGTCTAATCAGCAAGTCAAAATCTACACATACAAAAAATATAAAAACCTGTGCATTTTTCTCTACATTTTCAACATCACCATAAGGTTTCTAGTCATTCACTTGCAGAATGTGTGTTAACATGGCTTACAATTTGTCTCAAATTCACTTCCTGTATTGGTCAATTATGCCGTATTTTTCCTAATCAAGCCCTTTCTTTTTAAATCTATGTGCCTAATTTGTTACACTACAAGGCCACTGAATATGTACACACATTTGAGCACATGCAAACCATGGTTCTCTTGAGGTGAATGGTTCAACAACTTCACTCTCCCCCAAGAAACAAAGCGTTACACAACTTTGTTCTTTAGCATCTCAACTCATCTCCATTATAACAGAGACAAGTTGTAGACAAGTTCTGGCATTATCAAGCTTGGTCCAAGTCTTATTTCATCCATTTCCATTTTCACTCAACCTTGACCATCACACACCAGGATCTCAGGAAGAGATGGGGTCGGGGGACTTAAAAAAGCACTTTGAATTGATACTGCCTTCATTACAGAACTCATGCATCTAAATGTTGATTATGCACCGCCATGTCGTCTGAAATCTTACCACTGTCAGTCAGAACACTTTCAGTTCACCCTTCTTACCAAGACACCCTCTCACACAACACATGGTCACCCGGACTCAGTTCATCATTTCAAGGACAAGGTCGTTCAGCTGGATTGACCCATCCAAGGTCAAGGACAAGAAGCGCTCTGCAGCCTTGGCGCTGACGGTCCGCAGGGCGGGCAGACGCAGCAGGATCTTGGCAAAGCGGCGGTTGTCGTCAGGGTAATGATGCAGCATGTAGCGACGCAGACAGTCCAGGATGCGAGACTGAAGCCCCATCACGCGAATCTTGTCCTGAATACCAGTGGCATCTGTCGAGCAAATCATGATTCATCACTTCAAATGCTCATTCAGGGCTTCTCTTGCAACATTTAAAGATTTCAAGGAGTTGATTACACATTTCAAGTCTTATGTGACAGATCATTGAGCACTATGAGTGAAAAATACAAAAGAACACAAAAAGTGTATCATAATTCAAAGCATCAAAAAAAAGTGTGCAATGTCTTGTCTTGCAAGCAGTAATGCAAGAGAAAAAAAGAATATTTTGTTAGGTAAATTTACAGAGGCTATGGTGAGCAAGGTAAAGAAAACCAGGTCTCTGTGTAGAAATCGAAAATTTTAAAAGTAAATTTTCATTTGATTAATATACTTACCCGAATCACATATAGCATTGACGCAGTCTGAGATGCTAAGGTCTGAAAATCGCTACCCGTCTAAAAACTTTAAAGGGAAGCAACCCCACCACAAAAAAGTGCCAACGGATGCGTAGGTAAGGACGCCAGACCATGGGAGTTACCTCCCCTTGGTGTGTACTACGTCACTACCGCTCCCGGACACGTGGTAAATCATACGGCTTTTAAAGAAACTAAAAACCATAAGCGGGGTTGGTGGGAGGGCATAAACTATGTGATTCGGGTAAGTATATTAATCAAATGAAAATTTACTTTTAAAATTTTCGATTAAATTACATATTCTTACTCCGAATCACATATATATCAGATAGCTTCAACAAGGCGGTGGGAAAGAAAAAATCTAACTCACTCTTAAGTCCTAGACAGGAACTGGCCCGCTGCCACCAGGGCAGGAAGGGACCGAGAACCATCCTGCCGGACAGCCGCGATGTCTCTCAGGCAAAAGTTGAAAAAGACATCGTCAGAGCGCCAGTAAGCTGTGCCCAGCACTTCGTCCAATCTTCTAGACCGTAAAACGGCCAAGGAAGAGACCCAAGCCCTGGATTCAAGGACCCGAGCCGAGGCAAGGGGAAAGACAGGCTGCCCCCCCCCCCCCCCTCTATTGGAATGGAAATGCCAATGCCCTGGAACGATCAGTGCTTAAGGTTGTCCACTCAGTGCTAAGTAGGACGAACTCTTCAGGTGACCGTAAGAAAATCATGCCAAAGTATGCGAAACCTTGGGATGGAGTGAAGCCCGAAAGGGCCTGGGAGATAGAAGTCAGCTCTAGAGAAGCGTGACCGATCTCCTCACAAAGAGCGAGAGTGAAGCCTGAGTACAAGGTACAAGAGTCCGTCTCGGAGGGAAAAGCTCATGAAAAAGCATAAGCGTTCCTGAAGTTCTAAAAACCCGAAGAAACGCTCACCCTCCTAAGAACCGAAGCTGTGGAAGACAGCCTGTTCCACCCGGTTAGCCGAAGTAGGCTACTGCTGGAGCAAGAACTCTACTAGTGCTGACCCCAGCATGACCGGGAGTGTGACGCTGTAATGCTTTCTGAGTTGGGGTCCGTGTCTAACCAAGACAAGGAATCATTGTACTCCTGGGTTGTGACAGAAAATGCCAAAGAAAGAAATGGCTGTGATCTTTGACGTCGTTACCCTTCGAGTATGCTTGAGAAGGGTGCCCTAAACAGCAAACAACAAAAAACGGCTGGTCAGCATAACCGGAACCGGGAAGCCAACCTGTCATAAGCCTCCCGAGACGAAGTGTTCTCAGGAAAAAATCTGGAAGTTACTTCCGCCGCCAAATCCAGTGCCTCCCTGAGTTTGGCCGAAAAACCAGAACGCGTCTCGCTATCTCTGAAAGACTGAGGGTCAGACGCGGAGACCGACGGGCAAAGCCGTAGTCATAGTTGCCTGTGGCAGAAGGGTGACCGGAAGCCGGAAACCCGACCGAACAGAAGTCGTCCTGACTCGCCTCATGCCTAGGATGAGGGTGAAGAAAGGAAGAGACGAAATCCGAAGTCACAGGGACCGAGAGTGCAATAGTCAACACAGCGGACAGGCAGGACGACTATTGCACAGGCTAAGGCTGAAAGCCGTGATGCCCGTAGGCCAGCCATTGTTCCGAACTCCCCACAGTACGTAGGTAATCGTAAGGAACAAAAGTTTCGGCTGCCGAATCAGGTGCTGGGCTATGAGCCAACAGCAAAGAAACCGGAACATTAGCTAACCCTCTGCCGGAAGGAGAGGGCTAGCCGCAACCTGAGGGAGGTGGTAAGCCACAGAGGATGACTCCCCAACCCGGAAATAGGAGTGCTCCTCCTTCAAAATCCGGAAGTCATCCATTACCAACGGGGCAACCAAAGCGGAAGCCTCCGAAGACAATGCACCCTCAGGAAAATATCTGGATGTTACTTCCGCGGACAACTCAAGTGCAGCCTTAAGTTTGGACGAAAAACCAGAACGCGTCTGCTCACCAAAGAAAGACAGAGTCAGACTCGGCGACAGACGGACAAAGACCGTAGTCCAGTTGCTTGTGGCAAAAGGGTGAACGGGATAACCGTAAGACGGAAACCCCACCCAAACGGAAATCGTCCCGCCTCATCTCATGCCTAGGATGAGGATGAAGGTAAGAATTGTCGAAGTCCGAAGCCACAGGAACAGAGAATGCAAAAGCCGACACCTCAGACAGGTGGAATGGCTGTTGTATCAGACAGTTGGAATGGCTGTTGCACAGGCTGAGGCTAAAAAACCTGGGTGCCAGTAGCCCAGCCGTTGTTCCAACAAACCCCGAAGCACCTACGTAACCGTCAGTGAGAGGGAACATCATTTCCGGTCAGAGCCGGAAGTGCGACAGACGAGGAAGCCAGTGGCTGAAGCGACCGTTACACGGACTGAGGCCGGAAGCCAGTATGCCCGAAGGCCAGCCCTAGATCCAAACCAGAAGAGACCTCGGCGGGTGCTCCAGCTGGTGGACCTTGTTCTCAAACCCCAACGTACGCACATACGCGTCAGGGAGAAGAACGGAATTGCCAGACAGAGCCGGAAGTGCGACAGACAAAACCACGCATAGTGGTAGCGAATGTTGCACTGACTGAGGCCGGAAGCCTGAACGTCCGTAGGCCAGTCCTAGGTTCGAACCGGCAGACCTATTCGTAAAAGCGCGAGAACGCGCTCTGATGGAGGTCTCCGAAATCGAAGACAACTCCAGAAGTTGACGTCCGATGTCCTCCGAAGCGACAAGGGTATGATCTGGCAACAGAACACCCGAATCCTTCTTAGGCTGCCTAGCCAGAGGAGGGAGAAGTAAAGGTGAGCGCGGGAGCGCAAAGGACGCCAACAAGTTCCTACTCTGCTATGGCAAAATAAACTTCTTATGACCAGCGAGAACGAAATTCACCGCTTGAGTCTCAGAAGCCTCCAAACCTGGTAGAGAGAAGTCAGAGAACTGCTGATCTCTATTCGACTGGATCTCCCTTCTCATGGCATCAAACACCAGTTGGCCAAAAAGAGATCCCTCTACCACAGGTGAAGATCTCAGCGTGTTTCTCGCAACTTCCTCAGAAACTGAGAATGAGAGAGAAACAAGTCCCTCCGACACATCACTGCGTGAGCGTAGTGAAGGGAGGACAGTCTCATCTGCTCTTCGTTCACCCTGGCAAGGGCTGACAAAAGAGTAGAAACGTCATCGGCGTCCTGATCCCCACTAAGCGTGAAAGGATCCAGCGACCCCGTGAGAGCACGAGCGCTCCGATGATCGTCTCCGAGATGGAAGCCAGTTCCAGCAGCTGTCGTCCGATTTCCTCCGAAGCAACAAGGGTATGATCTGGCAACAGAACACCCGAGTCCTTCTTAAACTGCTTCGCCAGCAGAGAAAGAAGTTCCTGCGGCACCGGTAATGGTGTACGCGGGAGAGCGAAGGACGACAACAAGTTCCGACCAGGCATTGGCAATGAGAACTTCTTATGACTAGTAGGAACAAAAGTCGAAGCTTGTGTCACAGAAGCCAGCCAGAGAAAATGAAAATGAAATGAAAAATGTTCCGGAGCTGAACCGTGAGGAACGAGCAGCGGAACCGGAACGCTGGGGATACCACCTCCGGGAGGAGATGGTCAAGCCAAACCCTGCGAAAGGTGGTAAGCCACCGAAGGTGACTCCTCGAACCGGAAGTAGGAATCCTCCTCCCTCTCGGAACGGAAGTCCGCCATCGCCGAAGGAGCGACCGAAGCGGAAGCCACAGACGACGATGCACCCTCCGGAAAATATCTGGAAGTCACCTCCGCCGCAGCTTCAAGCGCAACCTTGAGCTTAGACGGAAATCCAGAACGTGTCTGCTCGCTAGCCAGAGACTGTGCATCAGAATCATCAAGCAACGGACACGGACCGAAGTCACAGTTGCTGGTGGCAGACTGATGAACTGGATGACCGGAAACCGGAAACCCGTCCAACCGAAAACCGTCCTGACTCATCCCCTGACTGGTAGGAGGGTAAGAGTAAGAGGAGGGAACATCCGGAGCCACCGGAACTGAATAGGCAGTAGCCGCAACACCCGACGGGTGGAGTGACGACTGCCCCGGCCGAGGCTGAAAGCCTGAATGCCCGTAGGCCAGCCGCTGTTCCTCACTCACCGACATCCGAGAGGAAGCGTCAGGAAGAGGAACCGTGTATCCGGACAGAGCCGGAAAAGCAACAGACGAAGCCGCACAATGCGGAAGCGAAGGTTGCGTGGACTGGGGCCGGAAGCCCGAACGCCCGTGGGCCAGTCCTCGGTCAACTCCAGTCAAGACCTCTACGTGTACTTGCGCGGGAGGACCTATGCTTCCGGTAAAAACCGGAAGCGCAGCTGCTGTAAACGGATGACCGTGTCATGGAGGAGACATGCATACCCACCCCGCACACAAAAGCGGGAGACAGTGTATGCCAGTCAACGTATCTGCACTCAACCCTGAAAGGGGAGGAGATACTCCGTAAACGGCTGCTACCTTTGCCCCGAGACTCCCGTGCACGCACTGTGATTTGGGAGAGACAAGGCAGGAAATGCGGGTTGTGATCCTGCACCAAGGAACTGTTTCCCAGCAGGGAACGTCCGGTAGCTTCACGAGAGCTGATGGACCAGTTCGATCTACCCGACAGGCCAGCCACAGAGGCCGAAGGCAAAGCACCCAGGAGATCTACCCTGGAACGTAGCCGACGGCAACCACAACGACGCCAAAGAGCGAGCGTCCCCCACGGCCGGGTATCTGGAATGAGAGAACCAAACAATACGCCACCAGAGCACAGGACTCGGGAGGTGACGTAGAGGACAAACGAACAAAGTCCCAAAATGGGCGCCAAGTTCATTTGCGAACCACTGAGAATGCAAGAGACATGGTAAACAACCGCGTCTGAAACCACAAACAATTCGGTAACTTCTGAAAAGAAGACTAGGGCTAGTAAAAACCCTTACCCTAGCCTCCGCGAATGCACCACGCTAGCTTTGACACTGTCAGCCAGACTGACACATCAAAGATGGCGGCAAAAACAATGCCACAGCAAATAAGCTATGCAAAATGCTTGACTGCCCCAAAAACTATAAGTTCAGCCGGGGCAGAAAAAGGCACAGAAATTACAATAATGTAAGCGTCGTCAGAAAGACAACACGAACAGGTGGAAAAGAAGAAAACACCAAAGATATAGGCTTAGAAAAGCCTTTACCCTTGACATCCCCTAAAGAGCCGCGCACCAAAAAGTTATCAGTCAAGCTGAAACCAAAATGGCGGCCAAACCAAAATGCTACTGAAAAGTACAAGTCCAAAGGATGAACAAAGACTCAGTAGCCAAGACAAAATTCCTGTCGAATACATGACAAAATCGAAAGAGCTCACCAACTAATGAAGCAGAAGGCGATTAAGACAGGTAGTAGCCGGAGGGAACCGAGCAAAGAGCAAGGCAAACCGGCCACGAGAGCGAAAAATATTGTGACCTCCTCCTCTGAGCTGAAAAAGTCGTATGATTTACTACGTGTCCGGGAGCGGTAGTGACGTAGTACACACCAACGGGAGGTAACTCCCATGGTCTGGCGTCCTTACCTACGCATCTGTTGGCACTTTTTTGTGGTGGGGTTGCTTCCCTTTAAAGTTTTTTAGACGGGTAGCGATTTCCAGACCTTAGCATCTCAGACTGCGTCAATGCTATATGTGATTCGGAGTAAGAATATGTAATTTAACAGAGGTTTCACTGTGCTAACACTGCAGATTTCAAATAATACGCTCAGCCAAGAGGAGACTGAGCACTCTTCCTTCCTCCCTATCCCAGCAGTTACCTGGGTCCTCCCTATCCCAGCAGTTACCTGGGTCCTACCTATCCCAGCAGTTACCTGGGTCCTCCCTATCCTAGCAGTTACCTGGGTCCTCCCTATCCCAGCAGTTACCTGGGTCCTACCTATCGCAGCAGTTACCTGGGTCCTCCCTATTCCAGCAGTTACCTGGGTCCTCCCTATTCCAGCAGTTACCTGAGTCCTACCTATCCCAGCAGTTACCTGGGTCCTACCTATCCCAGCAATTACCTGGGTCCTACCTATCCCAGCAGTTACCTGGGTCCTCCCTATTCCAGCAGTTACCTGGGTCCTACCTATCCCAGCAGTTACCTGGGTCCTCCCTATCCCAGCAATTACCTGGGTCCTCCCTATCCCAGCAGTTACCTGGGTCCTCCCTATCCCAGCAGTTACCTGGGTCCTCCCTATCCCAGCAGTTACCTGGGTCCTCCCTATCCCAGCAGTTACCTGGGTCCTACCTATCCCAGCAGTTACCTGGGTCCTACCTATCCCAGCAGTTACCTGGGTCCTACCTATCCCAGCAGTTACCTGGGTCCTCCCTATCCCAGCAATTACCTGGGTCCTACCTATCCCAGCAATTACCTGGGTCCTACCTATCCCAGCAGTTACCTGGGTCCTCCCTATTCCAGCAGTTACCTGGGTCCTACCTATCCCAGCAGTTACCTGGGTCCTCCCTATTCCAGCAGTTACCTGGGTCCTACCTATCCCAGCAGTTACCTTGGTCCTACCTATCCCAGCAGTTACCTGGGTCCTACCTATCCCAGCAGTTACCTGGGTCCTCCCTATTCCAGCAGTTACCTGGGTCCTACCTATCCCAGCAGTTACCTGGGTCCTACCTATCCCAGCAGTTACCTGGGTCCTCCCTATCCTAGCAGTTACCTGGGTCCTCCCTATCCCAGCAGTTACCTGGGTCCTACCTATCGCAGCAGTTACCTGGGTCCTACCTATCGCAGCAGTTACCTGGGTCCTACCTATCGCAGCAGTTACCTGGGTCCTCCCTATCCCAGCAATTACCTGGGTCCTACCTATCCCAGCAGTTACCTGGGTCCTCCCTATCCCAGCAGTTACCAGGGTCCTCCCTATCCCAGCAGTTACCTGGGTCCTCCCTATCCCAGCAGTTACCTGGGTCCTCCCTATCCCAGCAGTTACCTGGGTCCTACCTATCCCAGCAATTACCTGGGTCCTACCTATCCCAGCAGTTACCTGGGTCCTACCTATTCCAGCAGTTACCTGGGTCCTCCCTATTCCAGCAGTTACCTGGGTACGTGAGGACGATGGCGTTGAGGATGCAGAACTCGGTGAGGTCCACGTTGAGCTCCAACAGCTTGTTGGCGAACTCCACGGTGGCGTTGACCAGCTCCTTGCCCCAGCCCATGGTCTGCACCTCGTCCACCGGGATCAGGATCTGGTCAGCAAACTTGATCATGTTCTCCAACCCCATGGACCTGCAACAAAGGATACGCAAGCAGTGTTCATAGGAAATATTGGCTGTTTGTGTGAAAATACAGTCCTTAAAGACCACTAAATATCTGAGAAAATTAGGCCTTAAAAGGGAGGGAGTGTTAAAAATGGAGGTTATCAACAGAAAATGTGAAAAGGTTTTAAAAGGGGGTTTCCACTGTACTGGAAAACAAATGGTCAGCCAGTTATGTCCTACCGTTTTGTATTGCATTCAACAGTTTTTCAAATCAGATTGACATCCTTGCTACATAAGCACACCAACCTTCTTGTCATTTTACAAAGACACTGCTGTACAGGACACCTAGCGTGACTACAATGAGCATGGAGTTTGGCTTCCAGTACTTTAGTGGACTCTCACCCACACCCTTTAAGGCACACTCCTTCTCGTGAAAACAGTGCGGCCCACTATCTCAGATCTGGTCAGGCTTTTACATTAAATAATACCATCCCTCCACCTGGACACATACCAAAAAGCAACACCCTGACTGCTATCTGTGAGAAGCTGAAATTTTGTGACGAATAAAATTCTTAAAATGCCACTCGTGGCTTACATGAATTAAAAAAATGTCACTGTGTAAAAGTCTGGCAAGATCTGAGATGGTGAGCTGAACTGTTTTCACGGGAAGGCGTGTACATTTCAAGCCTCTCTCATTTCAGGTTTTCCCCCTCTCAAGACCCTATTATGTGAGATTTGGTCCCAGGTACACTGGCAGACTGCAGGTGGGGGACTGACCTGTAGGCCAGCCTAAAGACGTTCAGCTCCATGAAGGACGACTTGAGCAGAGCCATCTGGTCCACCACCTCCAGGTCCTGAAAACCTGTACACACACACACATTCACACACATTCTATGCATCATCCTCTGCTTCTCTCAATGTCTCAACAAACCCTGCCCACACACGCACGCACGCACGCACCCACGCATGCACACACACACACACACACACACACACGCGCACACACTGCTATGCATCATCCTCTGCTTCTCTCACTGTCACATCACTCTTATCTTATAAAACACCACATGCACAGAAACACAACAGAAACACAACAGAAACACAACAGAAACAGCTCCAAAAATGTATCTCACTGCAAGCAAGGCTTTCAAAACATAATGAGCACGTCCGGTTCATTTTCTCTTTGTTGGACAATAACCGGATTTAAGTCCCATGTGAGGTTCAATGTCCCACTGAGTGAATCTCAAAAGGTCGCTCTTCTTTCAGTATCTGATGTCACTTTCAAGGGGTCAATTAGGGACTATGCTTTTCATTCTTCTTTACATCAACATAGTTTTACTGGGGGAAAAAATAACTGGGATGTAATGTGCTTGGTTTTTTAATGCGAATACTTCTCTGTATTTGTCATTTTCTGTGCCAAGCATAATCAGTTTCTGAAGAACAAGAACGAATTAATAAATACAATCTACAAAACAATGTCAAAGGATTCATCAGTTATTTGATCTCATATTTTGGCAGCACATATATATTCATATGTAAATTTTGAGAATGAATGAAGCAATCACTTTCTCTCTCTCTCTCTTGACCGGCCCCCCCCCCCCCCCCCCCCCCCCGAATCTAAACCCTTTTCCTCCTGTGAAAGGGGAAGCAACTTTGTCAATTCCAAACTTTAAAAGATCCTAGCACAGTAACCACTACACTGAAATTATAAACGCTCAGACCTAGCAGAAAGATATGCGTCATAGGTACTATTGTGTATTCCAGACATTTCAAGATGTGAATAGAAGTTGTTGAGGAGGCATTGGACTACGCTGCTGGATCTACAAGAGCACTGACCTGGCACTCGTTTTGCCCACTGGATGATGAACTTGAGTTCCACGTAGCCATACTGCATCAGCTCATTCACTGACACCAAGGAACCTATTGACCCTGAAAAGCCCCCAAAGACATTCATTTTCAAACAGTTCTGGCTAGTCAGGTCACTGATTAAAAGCATATTTACCTGAGTGAACTGACATGATGGGACAAGAAACATGTACACATCATAAATCGGCCATTTACATGCACATGAAGAAATCAGAATTTGACAGATGCACACATACCAATGGAAAATATCCCATAAACACTCAGTCCTCCTTGTGAGGCATAAGATCATGAAATAAAATATAAAAAAAACCTGCAAACATTGTCCCCCCCAGCTGAACAATAGTGGGAAAACAGAATGAGACGAAAAACCGAGGTCCCTTCGTATACACTACATTGGGGTGTGCACGTTAAAGATCCCACGATTGACAAAAGGGTCTTTCCTGGCAAAATTGTATAGGCATAGATAAAAATGTCCACCAAAATACCCGTGTGACTTGGAATAATAGGCCGTGAAAAGTAGGATATGCGCCGAAATGGCTGCGATCTGCTGGCCGATGTGAATGCGTGATGTATTGTGTACAAAAATTCCATCTCACACGGCATAAATAAATCCCTGCGCCTTGAATATGTGCGCGATATAAATTGCATAAAATAAAAATTAAAAAATTTAAATAAATCCCTGCGCTTAGAACTGTACCCACGGAATACGCGCGATATAAGCCTCATATTGATTGATTGATTGAAAACAGAATGCAAAATCACCCTGAAGGATCATTCGTGCTCTTAAAAATGCACGGAAATTTGCTGATATACTGCAAAATTCATGCCTGCTTCAGCAAACAGCATCTAAGTCCCCCATCACATGTGTACCTTCAGCCTTGGGGATGCGGTCAGGATGTGCGGCCACCAGTCTGTCCAGCAAGAGGTCCTTGTAGTCTCCCCCGTCAGACCCGCCGTCCACCATGCCGCTTATCATCTCTCCCATGGCCGACATCTCCTCCGTGCGCTGACGCTTGTGACGATGCTTGCCGCCCGGCGACCGGTCCTCACGCACAGCTGTGGACACACACTCATTCTTCAGGCAACCAAGCGCTGCATTTTACAAGAATGTGTTCAGTCATTTGATCATACTTATAATGACACAGGCCATTCAGCTGATCACAACATTCCATTTGTCTTGTACAAGTGTATAAGCACATTTTCCAGTCATAACTCCGTACAATTTTCAGCGGTCTGGAAGAGTCTTTCTTTCTTTATTTGGTGTTTAACGTCGTTTTCAACCATTCAAGGTTATATCGCGACGGGGAAAGGGGGGAGATGGGATAGGGGAAAGGGGGGAGATGGGATAGAGCCACTTGTTAATTGTTTCTTGTTCACAAAAGCACTAATCAAAAAATTGCTCCAGGGGCTTGCAACGTAGTACAATATATATGACCTTACTGGGAGAATGCAAGTTTCCAGTACAAAGGACTTAACATTTCTTACATACTGCTTGACTAAAATCTTTACAAACATTGACTATATTCTATACAAGAAACACTTAACAAGGGTAAAAGGAGAAACAGAACCGTTAGTCGCCTCTTACGACATGCTGGGTAGCATCGGGTAAATTCTTTCTCGTCCCAACCAATATGGGACTCCCCCTAACCCGCGGGGGGTGTCTGGAGGAGTAAGAGCCCCTTTATATCGGACACATTTTTCACAACATCCGTAGCATGTTCCACCCTTCCAATCGGCTTTACTCCTGTGATCTGGACAAACAACTCTGATGGGTATGGTATGCAGCATGCGCTAAATATGATACCATTTTCTTCCAAAATATAAACATGGGAGCCACGAATCGCCACCGTTGGCTTGCTGATCACTGGAAGTGTTCGCTAGGCATGTGTGTTTTCCTAAACTCACGTGACCTCAAGCCAAACCCACATGACCTCGATTAAAACACATTGTCAGGGATGACTAGGTGCCAGCAACAAATTGTGAACTCCGATGAACTCGTGAAGTCTGATTTTTGAAAGAAAAGGGTATCATGTTGTGCGCGCGCTGCATGCCAATTGCCATACACATCAAAAGTTAGTTGTTCATCCCGATTGCAGGAGTAAAACCAATCGGAAGCGTGGAATGTGCTCCAGATGTTGTGAAAAGATTGTCCGAGATAAAGGGGCTCTGACCGCTGAAAATCCTGAAAGAGTTATTTTCAAAAATCGTCAATTGCAACAAGACAAACATGACACAGACACAATAAGAAAATGCATACTAACATGAGTATCAAGATTAAGCACTCACAGACCAACCGTATAGAAGGCAGATGGATGGATGGACAGATAGACACAAACACATGTGCAAACACACATACATATGTGCGCAAACACACATACACACACACAGCATAGCAGCACATACACACACAAACACCCAGTGATACACACACATACAGTTACACACACAGTGACACACCACACACACACCTTCTTTCTTCATGCCCATACTGATGCACTTGTTGAAGCGGCAGTGCTGGCAGGAGTTCCTGGTGAACTTGTTGATGATGCAGTTGCCTGTGTCCTTGCAGCTGTAGCCCAGATTCTTCTGCACCGTGCGCTTGAAGAAGCCCTTGCAGCCCTCGCACGAGAACACAGAGTAGTGGTAGCCTGACGCTCGATCCCCGCACACCAGGCACGCTGTCAGGGACCCATCCACCGACAACATCTGTCACAACAAACAAACATTATTATTCACCAGAACAGAATTGTATTGACAAGAAAGTAAGCGATCGATGTGCAGGGGACCTCTCCCCCCTTTTGAGACTCCCAGTTTAAAACATCTCACATTTTGAGACCTTATTTTTATTCAGATTCACACTATAAACATGACATCCATTTTAACTATTCAAAACCGACTCCCTTTGAAAGACAGGATTTCTAAAAGATCTTTTTAGGTCTTAAAAAAAAGGGGGGGGGTGTTCCACTGTACCTATATATAAAATAAAAATAGAATTAAATATAAAATGGCAAAAAGCAAGGGAAAGCACAGCACATTACCTCAGCAACGCCAGCAGCCTGTGTGGCGGCCCACGCGTCCTGCTCTGTCTGCTCCCCCGCATCATCCTGCGACGTGCTCCAGCCCATGTTGTTGCCGTCGACATCCAGGGTCACCACCTGCACGTTGCTAGGGCCCGTGTATGATTGCTCTGTGTTTGCCAGGCTCACACCCATACCTCCCGCTGCCAGAATCTATCCAAGAAAAATATCCAGATATACCATTATGAAGAGAATTGGTATGGTCATTTTAAATGTCAATTAGCTACATAGGAAGTGTATCAGTGTATGTAACCACACTCTCCCCCCTTGAATTGTATCGAAGATGGAAGCTACAAATGATCAAATTCAAAACCAGGAGAGAAAAAAACTTGTGCTTTCAAGAAATAAAGTTAAACCTTTTATCTTCAGTTTTTTCAACTAATTTCGATTGCTTTCATGAACATTAACCCCTTCACTGCCGAGGCAGTTGACACTCTCTGTGCCGAGGAATAAATGAATAATTTACACCTAATTTCTTTTTTGTGTGTTTCTCCTTAGTTTGATGAAGGATTGCTACCAAACTTGACAGAAATGTTTGAAAAGCATTAATTTTGATTTAGAAAATATTCATTGGTGAAAAATAAATCAGAAACTGTTTGTAAAATAAAATAGAAAATACAAAAAGAGATAAAATTAATGCGTAAAAAGCTGAGTCACAGAATTTCTTTATTTAGTTTTTTACAACTCAAACACAAAAATTATTGAGTAAACAGAATGGGTAAACTTCATGCTGATACAGGGAATTGTTGTAACTTGAAAATGCTGCCAGACAACTTGCTGGGTGTGGTAGAACAAAAAACAATTCGTGTGAAGCAATATAAAAACATTTAGTCAAGCTGTCGGCATCAAAGTAACAGATTAACACTAAGAAACAGTCATCGCCGAGACCATATTAAAAAAGTCTCGACTAACCACACCTAAAGACCGAGACGGGTCATGCTCGTCTCCGCGTTGCGTGCGAACGCAGTACTTACTTAACCTATTTTCTGTCATTCTGAGCACAATTTTAGAGTAAACATGACATATGTATATATTTTTGATTTCAGGAGAAATTGAGGAATACGATTCAATCATTTTTAAATCTGTTAGTGAAAACTCGATTTTAATGACAACTTTTATTAGCAAACTAATTAACTTAAAAATTTTAGTAATAAATTTTCATTTGATTAATATACTTACCCAACTCACATATAGCAATTAACTCTAGTTCAGTGCTGGTAACGCTGTACGCATCCCCTTGGTAACAAGGGAAGCCCCTCTAAAAAAAGAGTGACCAATACCCATAAGGCCATATTAATACATACTTCCGACTTCCGTATGCGCGCGCATACGCCGCCATATGCATCATTCCAAACGAAGCCCAACTCACTCCCCTTTTTTAGAAATCCACCCCCCACAGCGGGGAGGCGGGAGGGAATAAACGATGTGAGTTGGGTAAGTATATTAATCAAATGAAAATTTATTACTAAAATTTTTAATTAAATTACATATCTTACCCAACTCACATATAGCAGATTGCTACTATAGGTGGAGGGCACTTAACCCAATCAGGAATTGAGAATCTGTCCTGCCGCTAACAGAGCAGGTAACCCAGAAACACATCCTATCTCAATGCATAGGCATCTCTGAGATAAACACCAATGAAAAACCTTTCAATAAAGCCAGCAAGCCGACTCAAGAACACAGTTCTGCCAGGAGACCAAATCGAAGAACAGCTAGAGTGGAAGCCCAATCTCTTGCCCCGTGAGGCCTAGCTGTAGTAAAGGGCAAAACTGCCCTGACATCCCCTGCCTGACTCTGCCACCATACATAAACTTGTCTAACTATGGTGGAGACCCACTTGGCTAACATTACTCTCGAGATGTCTCTAAAGCGCACCATAACGAGTGAGATAAAAAGAAGTTCCTGAGATTCCGATCTAGTGTGCAGAGTCCTTAACGGAAAACTGTGGAGGGCTATAACCGTACAAAAATGTACATCAGAATCTCCAAGAGCCATAAAAATGCTCAAGAAAGGAAAAAAGAGTCCGTGCTGTTCGAAGGGGGAGGACTGACTGACTGCCCCCCCCCCCCCCCCCCTGTCTACTGCCACCACTTGAAGGCATACCTGAACACTGTGGCAGTCCATCTAGGCAAGGTTGACCTCAACAAGTCATTACCCCTACCAAAGTTGAAAGACATTCTTTCTTCCTTTATATAAATTAATCAGTGTTTAACGTCGTATATAACCGTTCAAGGTTAAAGGGCGACGAAGCAGAAAGATAAGAACAAGAGCCCTTAGATTTAATGATCTCAAGCAATCCGTGCAAGTCAGAAAAAATCTTCAAAACTCGAACAGACCAAAAGGCTCAATATGGCTCTAGGGGAGCCAAAATAGTGATTAAGATTTGAACGGTGAATCAAAGTTGGTAACTCCAGATTCCGCTTATATGCCAGAAAACCCAAAAGAAACCTAAGTGCCATAGATCAGTCTTTCTCCGAAAATCTGTCTATAGCAAAATAACAGAAAAAACACTTACTCCCACTTCTCACAGAAGCTACCCGAGTAAGCATGGCCGATTTCCGTGTTGATCAGCAAGGCTAGTTAAGTAAAAGAGTCAAAGAATCCAATCACAAAAACCCTAAAACTAGGAGCAAAGTCCAAGAAAGGACTGAAGATCAGCTTTCAGCAAGCCTAACGTAGGCCCTCTTAAACTTGCTGGCTAAAACGCCACCAAGAGAAAAATTAGCACCGAGCTGTCTCAGTAAAACTGATATCACATAATGTCTTAAACAAAGACGTGAGAGAAAAAGAACGGAAAGCCAAAATAGGTGGCTCGCCACCTTCATTGTACCGAGAGAAGAGGAGTTCTATCCGTTAAAACATAAGCCATCTGTTCCACGCCAGACAACAAGACAAGTACCAGTCCAGAGTTGACGGGCAGAAGAGCCCGAGCAACTCAAAAATATCCTACAGTAGACACCCGTGAGAAACGAGTGTGAGCAAAACCGGAGCCCTCTTGCCAGCCTAACGAGGTCTAGCAACCCAAAAAGAACGGGCCCAAACTGTGCGACCAGCAGGCCGCTCAAAGTAAAACAAGAGTAAAAATTTCCATGCCCGGCAGTCGGGCGACGAAGATAAGCAAAAGGCGATAGTACCAAAAGGCAAAAACTCATTAATAGAAATTTCTCCCATTCCCCCGAAGGAACAAAAACACGTGGTCAAAGAGAGTCTGCTCCAAGTGGCCATTTGGCCGACAGACTTAGAGAGTCCGCCCAGTCATAGAGACTCTCATGAAGGTACTTCGCTGCTAAAAAGATCTCGTGATGGTAAAACCACCAAAACCTCTCATGATCCGTGAGGAAGCGATAGGGAGTGAGAGACCCCCTTTTCTTGATGAGAAAAGCCCCCTGTGGAGTTGTCTACTTGAAACAACACATGTTCCAACCCTTTGTTCTATTGCTTAACACCCAACAGACCACAAAGGGTCCTATAAAAGCTGAGAAGCCTTAGACATCTAATGTGCTCCAGCCCTGCACTCCCAGTTACACCTGGAGCAAAGGACTTCTAACAAGGGCCGCTTGCACAATCTCCAAGAGATCCAAAAACGGCTCAACAAACGCATGACTTAGAAAAAAGATCAGAACCCTGAAGCTCTGAAATACCAAACGAACCAAGAAAGAGAACCAAAAAGGGAGGCCCCCGTGTCTCCCCCCACAAAGAGGGAAACCTAATCCCCCCCAGCCGCTGTGTTAAACATAAAGGCGAAAGAAGAGTGATGCCGAGAACTAACTTCCAGTTGACATAACTGCCGCAAGTGTGAAAGAAAGCGTGCTTTTGTGTGCCTACCAACACCCACCGCTAACTTGCCTCAGGGGGAAGAAAGGTGGATATTAGACACAGAACCCTGCCACGAACGCGAGGGTAAGGAGACAAAAGATAAAATCGAGAACGGCGAGCCTGAAGCCTTTATTTGAAAACAATAAAAAGCCAAGGCCTGCCGTGCGCTTACCTTCTGCAGTGAGCTTTTAAGATAGAGAAGAATCCCTGTGCATAAAAGCGAACTCACAAAGAGGAACCTTCAAGAAAAGAAGAGATTAAAGTCTCGCCAAAAGAACAAACCCTTTTTGAAAGAGACCTACACCCAGGCTAAAAGCAAAGCTACATCCTTCGTATCCGCGTCCTGACGGAACACAAAAACATCCAGATAGGACGTAACCGCGCACGAGAGAGCGCAGAAACGAGATTTGTTAAAAGCGGTAAATGTAAAGGAGTGCGGCCATAATGAAACATAGCCAGGAGATCCTTGTTCTGACAGAGAGACAGTCACTCCTTGCTATTAACATCCAGACGGATGTTCGCCAATTCCGGGGAACCCGGTGGCGGTTCCGTAGAAAAAGCAAACGAATAAACTACGTTCTTAAGCTTGGAGTAAACCGAAGCCTACGGATAGCGATCAGCGCGTGACGCGCTGCTTGAGCAGATGACGCAAGCTAAAGCCCCGCCACCGCAGGAGCTAAGCCGAGCGTTGCCCACAAAGGAAGTGGTAACAAAGGAGCCTCAATTGTGAAAAAACAAATTTCACAAGCCCAAACGACCCCAACAGAGAATCCAAGAACATAACGTTCTAAGATTCCCTTAATAGGCTCAGGTCAGCTGAAAATGCGCAAAACGCGGCAAAGCTGAAGTATGAGCTTCCCCCTGAGATGCCAACAAAGGCAGAGATGGGGGAAAAGCATCGATAGAGTTCGCAAATTGATCCTAAGAAGGAGCAAGACACGCCAAAAAAGATGGAGGAGAAAAGGCAGATGACAATGCTACCGCTAACCCTACAGGGAAAAAGCGCGTAGTAACCTCTGCCATCCATGTAAACAAAGATGGCAGCTTCGCTGAAAGACAACAAAGAGGCGTCTCCATCTGCCCCAGAAGCTTAGTCTTCCAAATCCTCATCATCCTGTACAGTGGTATTCTAACCATCTACAAAAGGATGAGAGCCGGAACCAATCCCGAAAAAGCAACACTTGCCAAAAGGGAAAGGTTCGGAACAAATTACCCAAAAGCCGGAACTCCGAAAGGATATTCCATCCACCTGCCTCATACCAGCTGAAAGCCTGGAAAAGGAAGTGCATTTAGCCTGAGTAACAGCAGAGGAACCGCAACAACGGAACCGAAAGCCGAAGACTGATGAGCGCCAACTACCAACACCCCAGTGTTAACGGCAGAAGGCCAAACCATCCTGAAACCGGAAGCCACAGCCGCAAAAGCGTTAGCAAAATCGGCCACGGATTGGCAAATATCAGAACCAACCGGATGCCTAAACATGCACCAGAAGATCCTAATGTACCTTGAAGCCGCTTAAGCCCCCAGTGCCACTGCACTTGACAGCCTAAACGGCAATTTGAATTCAGTGCAACCACCCCTGCGGAAGCACCGTCTTCTGAACAGCCGACTGGCACTCCCGTGCCCTCCGGAAGCTGACCCCCTGCTTGACTCCCATAGTCAAACAAAGAGCCAGCTATACTGTTCTCTTCCTGCCCCCCGGGCGGAAGCGAAAGACGCACACCCGTACCACAATCTAAAGAAGCGGTTGGTTGCGCAAATCTTCCGTTCGCTCTCCAAGGTTCCTAACCGCCACCGACCTGCTGCCAATGCAGTCAGAGCCAGCCTCAGCTTCGGAACTTTCACCCACAAAGCCAGAGCCCGGAGTTACTTTCTCTTGGAGACGCTCTACCCTTTCCCCGGAGAACCCGGGTACTTGGGTAGAAAACATACCTTTAAACTGGTGAGAACCACCGGGAACCGGAACACAGGCCACAAGCGAAGGCGTGGTCCCATCATCCCAATCCGCATGAACATCAGCCTGAGACACAGTAGCAGACGGCGCAGGCGAACGTTGGCAAGAGACGAAACCCCCGTCACACCGGCAGCGAACGCATCTCCGCCCGCGTGGAAGCGATATCCCCCGCCAAGGAAGAAACCTGTGAACTTAAAGAGAGCAACAATGTCGCCACGTCCGCAGACGCACGACCGGGAAACACATAAACCAAGGAAGCCTAAGCGGGCTTATCCACAGGAGAAACCTTGTCTAAAGGTTTAGCCGTCAAAAACGGAGTAGGAGGCATGACGACCAAAACATCGGTATTTTTGCAAAGACAGTACATGAACCGAAACACAAGCCTGTCCGGAAGCCTTTGCTTTCCCAGGTGTTAACTTAGTCGGCGGAGAACCAGCAGTTACTCATTTAGACAACTGCCGCTTCTTGGCGTTAACCGCCATGACCAAAAACAACTCACGAAAAATTTTGTAAACAAGAAAATTTCACAAGTTCAATTTAAGGTCAAAAACGCCCACAAAAACAAGCAAAAAACAGAAAGATCTCACCTCAACATGAAGAGACGATAAGACAAGCAAGAAGATACCAAGAGGTAAGTGACCAAGTCCGTAGACGAAGTGACAGATGGCTGAACACAGCCAGAGCGTACAAAAACACGACCAGTCCCACTGCTCGCTGAGTATGGAATGATGCATATGGCGGCGTATGCGCGCGCATACGGAAGTCGGAAGTATGTATTAATATGGCCTTATGGGTATTGGTCACTCTTTTTTTAGAGGGGCTTCCCTTGTTACCAAGGGGATGCGTACAGCGTTACCAGCACTGAACTAGAGTTAATTGCTATATGTGAGTTGGGTAAGATATGTAATTTAATAATTTGTACTCTGCCCAGCTGAAATTCAATCCCATAGTCCGGACTTCGTCAATAATTGCTTGACCAAAATTTCAATCAATTTGATTGAAAAATGACAGTGCTGCCTCAACTTTCACAAAAAGCCGGATATGACGTCATCAGACATTTATCGAAAAAAATACAAAAACGTCTGGGGATATCATACCCAGGAACTTTCATCTGAAATTTTATTAAGATCAGTCCAGTAGTTTTCTCTGAATCGCTCTACACACACTCACACACGCACGCACACACACCACCAACCCTGGTCTCGATTCCCCGTCTATGTTAAAACATTTGGTCAAAACTTGACTAAATGTAAAAGGAAGTTGGTGCAGCTCTGCCAGAACGCCATGTGCCACGCCCCCCTTTTCTACCTCGGCCGGGTCACAGCCCTCCCCTATTACTCCTCTCCCCCTTCCCCTACCCTTTGCATGGCTTGTGGCAGTGGAAGTACTTGCCATTGGTTTTAAGTCATCATTATTACTGAACCAAAACTGTCTTTTGAGTTCAGGTGCATAGTCCGAGTCATTGTCATCGTCACTGTCATGCTCCGATGACGGCTGGTCATTCTGTGACTTCACTTTCACCAGACTCAAAATGATTGCACAAGTCATTATCATCACTATCATAATCATTATAGATGTCCTGAAGAGTTTTATTCAAAGTCATGAACTGCCATGATGCGAACCATGTGCAAGCAGAAGCATTTACAGAAAAATCCACAAAAATTTTGCAGATGCGTTTTTGCTTCAAACATAAAATAATGGACAAACTGTCTCCAGTTTGGAATGGTCGAAAGAGTAGTATTCCCTCAGAAAAAGAAAAAAAGTAGGTACGTCACAGACCCGAGAAATTCTCGGCTTACAGGCAAGCACCCTTAACCCCTTGACTGCCTTATGACGGGTATACCCGTCATGTGCCTGTGCAGCCGCAGCGCCTATAGGACGGGTTAACCCGTCACCTCAGTTCAGGAATTTTCCAGAAATGCTACGTCACTGCTGACACACAAATAGCAGCTAATGGCTTGGTAGGATACCTCATTCTCATGAATAAACATAAATGGTGACGCGGTTTTGCGTCTGAAGGCTATTTTCGGCCTTGGCGGCAGAAAAGGGGAGAGAAAGCTCGACTCGTCAAAATGGCTAACGGGGACAGTCGACCGGGCCCTAGTAGAGTAAAGCAAAGACGGACTGACGCTACAGGCGGTGCAAATGATTATGGATACTGACAGGGGAAGGGGGAGATCTTCTTTCAAACGATCCGTTGGAAACAGGTAGATGACAGTGATTATGATCCTTTCTTGGAGCAAGCAAAACAGCCACCTGTGTTTGATCCACAGGCACCGGAAGATGCGCTGGACTGATTTTTCAAAAGTTCATATCTAAACATCATTATAAGCCAAACTAATTATTATTTCCATGTTTAGACACTAAAAACAGATTCTTGGTTCAATTTCCTTTAAAAATAACATAGGTATTACTTACCTACCTACTGCCAGTTTGGAGCTAGAATTTTTTGTGAATTATTACACCCCGAACTCCAAAATTCCCTGGCAATCAGGAATGCACATAAGTAAGTTTTGATTGGCAGCGAAAGGGTTAAGGCCAAGAAATTCTTGGGCTGGGGCAGTGAAGGGGTCAGGGAATTCTGTCAGTGTCTGGAACTATTTTGTTCTTTTTAAATCAGGACTTCCCGATTCACTAATGGCAGCTTTGACCCCTGTTATCAGTGCAGGACCGGTGCTCAGTGTTGCTGAAAGCATACCTGACCCTCATTCTGATAATCATCGCTCCACGGCTATCGCCAGTTGTCTCTCTGACGGGACGCTAATTTCCTACGCGAATCTATAAAAACAAGAATACAGAGTTATGTTGTTCGCGAGCAGTGTTCGCGAGACGAAAATTATTGCAGATTGGCTGACTTCGACTTTCTTTATTTGGTGTTTAACGTCGTTTTCAACCACGAAGGGTTATATCGCGACGGGGGAAGATGGGATAGAGCCACTTGTCAATTGTTCACAAAAGCACTAATCAAAAATTTGCTCCAGGGGCTTGCAACGTAGTACAATATATTACCTTACTGGGAGAATGCAAGTTTCTAGTACAAAGGACTTAACATTTCTTACATACTGCTTGACTAAACTCTTTACAAAAATTTGCTATATTCTATACAAGAAACACTTAACAAGGGTAAAAGAAGAAACAGAATCCGTTAGTCGCCTCTTACAACATGCTGGGGAGCATCAGGTAAATTCTTTCTCGTCCCAACCAATATGGGACTCCCCCTAGTCCGCGGGGGGTGCCGACTTCGACAGTGATCTCCGTTCTGTTCTTTACAGTTATGATAAAGACATCGTTCTAAGGTCAAAACAAGTCGAAATTTTGGGACTGCTGCCTGAAGGAGATCGTAATATATGGTTGCATCACTGTCAACTGGTAACAGAAAAAATCGTCTGCTCCAGCGAGCGGCGAAACCAAACGGTTGATTATCACGTGACACTTTTGCCATATATTTAGAGTTGATTGCACAGTAAATACAGCCGCCAAAAATAGCTCGCTTGAAACTGTCTTACATATCAATTTCTTTGTACCGTACTTTCCGGGTGACAAGGCGCTACAGCGCATAAGGCGCACCCCCTTCTTTTTAACAAAAATTGTAATCCAGTCACCCATTGGGCGCAGGGGGCCGATAGGGCGCACCAAAATTGAAAAAGTATACCGGTAACAAACGGTCGAAGAATGAAAATAAGCCGCACATCAAAGGAAGAATACAGAGTGGAAATGACCCAGTTTTTGCCATGAGAGGTGGTTCCCCTGTCATATCTGAGAGAGGAAACACTTCCTGCACCGGGGTCAGTGACCGGTCAGTGACCGAGTTTAACAGAGTGGAAATATGTGTGCTCTGTGTGTGCGGCGAGATCAAAGGCAGGTCCATTGTGATAGCTGGGTGGCTTGAGAGCTCGAGGAAACTTGGCCAGGGCAGTACCTAGTAGCTGAAACATGCATTATCACAAGTTGTTTGACTGGTACTCAGGCGGTCTCTTTGATTTTTTTCGTATTTCATACACGGATTAGGCGCTTCGTTATACAAGACGCAGGGGTCGAACTCGAGGAAAAAAGTCGCGCCTTATGACCCGGAAAGTACGGTAATTTAAAAATTACACAACACCATGAACAAGAAGGGCAAAGCCTATACGACTCACATGCTTGACCTTGACCTTTACATGACCTTGACCTTCAGGGTCAAGGTCAAATAACTAAACCTAGCAATGACATCATACACTAAGAACTGCTTTACACATTTTTCCTACCAAAATACATGTGACCTTGACCCAAGGTCAAGGTAATCCAAGGTCATGCAACACAAAGCTGTTAATTCAAGACACAGGAAGTACAATGGTGCTTATTGGCTCTTTCTACCATGAGATATGGTCACTTTTAGTGGTTCACTACCTTATTTTGGTCACATTTCATAAGGGTCAAAGTGACCTTGACC
Source organism: Littorina saxatilis (assembly GCF_037325665.1). Classification (NCBI taxonomy): domain Eukaryota; kingdom Metazoa; phylum Mollusca; class Gastropoda; order Littorinimorpha; family Littorinidae; genus Littorina; species Littorina saxatilis. Next base: position 25,756,580 of record NC_090252.1, on the reverse strand, counting down.
TTGATCATATGTGACCAAATGTGTCTCATGATGAAAGCATAACATGTGCCCCACAAAATTTTTAAGTTTGAAACAGTTATCTTCCATAGTTCAGGGTCAAGGTCACTTCAAAATATGTATACAATCCAACTTTGAAGAGCTCCTGTGACCTTGACCTTGAAGCAAGGTAAACCAAACTGGTATCAAAAGATGGGGCTTACTTTGCCCTATATATCATATAGGTGAGGTATTCAATCTCAAAAACTTCAGAGAAAATGGGGAAAATGTGAAAAATAGCTGTTTTTTAGGCAACATTTATGGCCCCTGCGACCTTGACCTTGAAGCAAGGTCAAGATGCTATGTATGTTTTTTGGGGCCTTGTCATCATACACCATCTTGCCAAATTTGGTACTGATAGACTGAATAGTGTCCAAGAAATATCCAACGTTAAAGTTTTCCGGACGGACGGACGGACGGACGGACGGACGACTCGGGTGAGTACATAGACTCACTTTTGCTTCGCATGTGAGTCAAAAATCATTATCGACGATCGCGAATCTGCTTACATCCATAACACATTACGAAAAGATCTAAATATGTAAAAAATCCATTTCCTCTCCAGACAAGGAAAACCAAAGCATCCTGCCAGGGATAGAATGAGACCCGAAGGGAAGTAACTAATTTTTGACCTGACCCTGTGAGATGGCCGCCCTGTTGACAGTCTGCATGTTGCTGAAAGCATACCTGACCCTGTGAGATGGCCGCCCTGTTGACAGTCTGCATGTTGCTGAAAGCATACCTGACCCTGCGAGATGGCCGCCCTGTTGACAGTCTGTATGTCGCTGAAAGCATACCTGACCCTGCGAGATGGGCACCCTGTTGACAGTCTGCATGTTGCTGAAAGCATACCTGTCCCTGCGAGATGGGCACCCTGTTGACAGTCTGCATGTTGCTGAAAGCATACCTGACCCTGCGAGATGGGCACCCTGTTGACAGTCTGCATGTTGCTGAAAGCATACCTGACCCTGCGAGATGGGCACCCTGTTGACAGTCTGCATGTTGCTGAAAGCATACCTGACCCTGGGAGATGGCCGCCCTGTTGACAGTCTGCATGTTGCTGAAAGCATACCTGACCCTGCGAGATGGCCGCCCTGTTGACAGTCTGCATGTCGCTGAAAGCATACCTGACCCTGTGAGATGGGCACCCTGTTGACAGTCTGCATGTCGCTGAAAGCATACCTAACCCTGCGAGATGGCCGTCCTGTTGACAGTCTGCATGTCGCTGAAAGCATACCTGACCCTGCGAGATGGGCGCCCTGTTGACAGTCTGCATGTTGCTTAAAAGCATACCTGACCCTGCGAGATGGCCGCCCTGTTGACAGTCTGCATGTCGCTGAAAGCTTACCTAACCCTGCGAGATGGGCGCCCAGTTGACAGTCTGCATGTTGCTGAAAGCATACCTGACCCTGCGAGATGGCCGCCCTGTTGACAGTCTGCATGTCGCTGAAAGCATACCTGACCCTGGGAGATGGCCGCCCTGTTGACAGTCTGCATGTCGCTGAAAGCATACCTGACCCTGCGAGATGGCCGTCCTGTTGACAGTCTGCATGTTGCTGAAAGCATACCTGACCCTGGGAGATGGCCGCCCTGTTGACAGTCTGCATGTTGCTTAAAAGCATACCTGACCCTGTGAGATGGCCGTCCTGTTGACAGTCTGCATGTCGCTGAAAGCTTACCTGACCCTGCGAGATGGCCGCCCTGTTGACAGTCTGCATGTCGCTGCTGGAGCTGTCTCCCTGCATGACGATGACGATGTTGTTGTTGTCACCGTCCAGGTGCAGTTGTTGCTGACCATCGCCGAATGTCCCTTCATCCATGGCATCCTGGCTCATGCTGTTGCTATCCATGGCTCTGTACATCAGGACAGCAGTGGTGAATAATAAAATCAATATTCATAAAGAAGTGCACTATCTAGGCTCATGCACGCAAGTAGTTTTTGGCGCATAAAGAAACTCTCTTACATCCCAACTTCTAAGTCAGTCATTACTGAATGCACCCGTGAACCACGGTTCAGGATCAATGCATCCAGTGATGACTGACTCAGAGAGAAACTTGAAATAATTAACTTAATAATTCCTTCTTCTAAAGTTTAGTAGTGGCTATGTTCAATCTATGGAGAAAAAAACTCAAAAGCTCGAGGCTGAAGAACAGAAGGATATATGGAAAATATAGGAAGAAATAAATAGAAGGAAATTAAGTAGAAGTGCAATGCTTTTGGCACAGTCGTCAACCACCCAAGGCACTGCATACCCCCAGCAAAGGACAAATCGGCCATCCCTCCCTCTCATGGACACACAAAGCCTCCCCACACACCATCAGACACACAAAAACACACACCCACATGCACTTAGACAGACATACACACACATTCATGCACACACACATGCATGCATACTAAGTTCTCTCTCTCTCTCTCTCTCTCTCTCTCTCTCTCTCTCTCTCTCTCTCTCTCTCTCTCTCTCTCTCTCTCTCTCTCTCACTCTCACTCACACTAACAAATACATGACACATAGACACACACTAAGAAATGATATCAAACAGAAACCAAGACAAAACCCAGAGAGGGGAGGTCATCACAGTCCATTGACTTCACAATATTATGACGTCATCTACTTGCGCAAGCAGTATAATGTAGACTCGGAATTTCCACCCAGGTGGCGTTTTATCAATAATCGAAGAGTTGGTAAATAAATGATGCGTGTGTGTGTGTGTGCGTGTGTGGGTGTGTGTGACTATGTTTGAATTTATTCGGATTTAGTTCTCTTTCCTTGTTTGTATTATGATTATGTAAGTGTAAAGCGCTCTGGGCTTGTCACCACGAGGTTTACGCGCTATATAAGTAATCGTTATTATTATTTATTATTATTATTCAATTAACAAAAACTGACATGAGGAAATGTTCATATAGTAATAGAGTTGTGCGAACTTTGAACTCACTGTCTAACTGTAACAGTACTAAAATGGCTACTAATATTATTATTATTATAATATTAACTAGTTGAAGAACTGACTTTCCTGCTTTCATGCGGTTGTAAACAGACAGAATTGGTTCTGCTCTGTTCACACACTACTTTCAGTCCACCTACCTGCAAGGGTCAAGTCCCAAGAAATGTCTCTGTATTCCTATCGTATCACTCTGTCCACTCTGCTCCTGTTTTGTTTTCTTTCACACACATTTTCCGTTCTTTACCGTGTCAGTCTACCCATGTGGTATTTGTGACCACAATGTCTCCTGGTCCCAAAGAGGCATTGGTTGTGATGACTGCAACATCTGGTTTCATCATGACTGTGTCGACCTGAACAGTGCAGAATGGGATACCCTCGACAGACACAAGAGCGCCTGCCGGGTATGCCCTCGCTGCGACAGTATAAACTGTGATAGCTTTACATTCAACAGCTTTGAGATTTCAATGACAAATTCCTTTAGCCCACTGGCTGATGCCAGCATTGACTCTTTCATCTCAGACTCGCCCTTCTCCCCTACCAAGACCAGCAGCCCAAACCCCCGCCCCGACCGTAGCGCTAGGCCATCAAGGTCCCCGGGACGCTCCCCCAAACCGTCGAACCAGTCATCCTCCTCCCCCCATCTCCCCAAAAAGACAAACCTGCGGATCCTCACTGTAAACTGTCAAAGCATAATAGGTAAACAATCTGAGCTTAAGGCTTTACTGGACTATGTGAAACCTGACGTCGTATGTGCAACAGAGTCCTGGCTAAAGGGCGTTAAGCCAGGTAAATCTCCCTCGTCTGACTGCATCAAGTCATATGAGATCTTCCCAGACGACTACACTACTTTTAGGAATGACCGGTCCTCCCTGGGCGGGGGCGTCTTCACGCTTGTCCGTAAAGACATTACAGCCGTCGAACAGGTTGACCTAGTCACAGACTGCGAACTTGAGTGGGTTAAACTCAAGTTACACAACACCAAAGACCTCTTCATAGGTACTTACTACATGCCACACCGAAATGCAAACGACGTAAAGGAATTACAGAAATCCCTGAATCTCTTGTCGGACAACGGCAGGCGTTCACAACATGTGATAATCTCGGGTGACTTCAATTGTCCAGATATAACTGGGACAATAACACCGTCCCCCCCGGTGCTAGCGATAGGGCGGTCGAACAGTCCCTCACAGATGTCACCTGTGCTGAGCTCCTGACCCAAACCCAAACAAAACCCACACGGGGCCCCAGCGTCTTGGACCTTGTATTCACATCAAACCCCTCAAACCCCTCCCTCCTAAAGACCACTAGCCTAATTCCAGGCCTTGCTGATCACGACATTGTAGTCTCTGACTTTGATGTAAAGCCCCACATCGCCCCCCCTACCAAGCGTAAGTTCTACAAGTTCAAGGACGCCAGGTGGGACCAACTTAAGAGTGACCTTGAGTCCGCAGCGACTACCATTGTCAACAAGTACAACAATGGCACCAACGCCGAAGATCTTTGGACCCTTTTCAAATCGTCTCTCTTGGCCTCTGTCGACAACTACATCCCTTCCACCATCGCTAAGAACCGTTCCTCACTCCCCTGGCTTAGTGCATCCCTTAAGCGGATGCTCTGCAGGAAACAACGACTCTTCAAGCGAGCCAAGCATAGCAAGATCTGGACGGAGTATAGAAACTTCCAAAAAATCTGTAAACGCGCTATGCGTCGCGCTGAGTGGAGCTACATAAACGATAAGATCCAAGCAGGCTTGTCCAGCAACAACACAAAACCCTTTTGGAACTTCATTAAGTCCCGCCGACAGGACAACACCGGCGTTTCCCCCTTAAAACACAAGGGCAAACTTGTAAACGATAGCGTAGGGAAAGCAAAACTTCTCCTCGACCAGTTCAAATCAGTATTCACAAAGAGTGCTAACTTCACCCCCCCTCCTCCACCCCCCGCCGTCAGCCCCATAGAGCAGATTGAAGTGACCACAGCTGGAGTAGCTAAACTGCTACGTGACCTCAACCCCGCCAAAGCCCCAGGCCCCGACAGCATACCCAACCTGGTCCTAAAGACCTGCGCCGACCAGATTGCACCTGCTCTCCGTGCAATCTTCCAGAGATCCCTGGATAGCGGTTCTCTCCCTTCCGACTGGCTCCAGGCCAACATCTCCTGTGTATTCAAAAAGGGTGATCGCCACCTCCCGGCGAACTACCGTCCCATCTCCCTCACTTCCATCCCTTGCAAACTCCTAGAACATATTATATGCCGCCACATCTTCACACATCTCGACTCGCATAACATCCTCACGCATCTAAACCATGGTTTCCGTTCTGGATTCTCGTGCGAAACCCAACTTCTCACCACAACCCACGACCTCTTGACCACCTTCGACCAAAGAAAACAAGTAGATGTCGCTGTGCTTGATTTTTCTAAAGCGTTCGACACTGTTCCCCACCCCCACCTTCTCCACAAACTCTCCTGTTATGGCATAAACGGCCCCCTACTCAACTGGCTCACGTCGTTCCTCACTAAACGCTCCATGAAAGTTGTACTCGAGGGTACTTCATCCGAATCAACTACAGTAGACTCTGGCGTCCCGCAGGGGACGGTGCTCGGCCCACTACTCTTCCTTGTCCATATTAACGACCTGCCAGCCTCCGTATCGTCCCACGTCCGCTTGTTCGCCGACGACTGCCTGCTCAATAGGGAAATAAACTCCTTCACGGACCACCAATCCCTGCAACAAGACGTCAGACACCTCGAAGAGTGGGCAGTTACCTGGGGCATGCGCTTCAACGCCTCTAAATGCTATATCCTCAGTATAAACAAATCCTCTGACTTCTACTACCAACTGGACAACAGCATCCTCCAAAACGTTAGATCCACACCCTACCTTGGCATTCTCCTCTCAGACGACATGAAATGGAGCCCTCACATTTCTTCTATCACTAAAAAAGCTAACTGCACCCTTGGCTTTCTCCGCCGCAACCTCCAACGCTGCCCGCCTCGTTGCCGTCAGCAGGCCTACCTCTCCCTTGTGCGTCCCCTCCTGGAGTATGGGGCGGTTGTCTGGGACCCCTACCTGAAGAAAGACATTGACTGCATCGAACGCGTACAACGCAAAGCGTCGAGGTTTATCACAGGCGACTTCAGGTCGTCGACCCCCGGCAGCGTCACCAGACTTCTAGAGAAAACTGGACTCCAACCTCTGCAACAGCGACGTCAACAACTCCGTCTGACGTTCTTCTATAGGGTGGTTGAGGGGCTGGTACCGGCACTACCATCACACCAGTTCTTAACTGAGCAGAAGCAAGGCCGTAAAATCAGGCCAGTGAGACACTCTGACCATCACACATCCAACATCGTCTCACAGTATTCAAGAAACAATTCTAGACCCTATTCAGTGCCCCAAGGCCGCACTGATCAGTTTAGGAACTCCTTTTTTGTGAAGACGGCACAAGACTGGAATCTACTTGAGGACAATATTGTAACCTCCAAAAGCATTGGCATCTTTAAAGCCAAGCTAGCAGCCGTCCACCACCATTAGGCTGCCGCACTCTCCCCCGCTGCATTTATGCCAGTCTTCTGGTACCCAGCAGCGTAATCATCAAGATCAAGATCAAGATCTTTTGAGTTTGACGGGTTTCTGAACAGCAAACTCTAAAAACAAATTCTTTTCATCACAAAAGCGATCTTTGGAATTGACTGACGTAGTCCAGAAGAATTCATGCATCAACTTACGTCACGTATTCGACGTCATCACTTCGCATACCTTATGGTCTCGGTATTTCGTTGGCCTTCACATTTCCTACTTGTAAAATGACCCTCAAAGCTAACCGAGACTAGTTGAAGCTGTATCAATGCGCCTCGCCAGCAGGTTGTTGATGGATTTTTTAGCGAGTGGTTATCGACAATTAATGACCGGTAATTTTTAATGAGTTGGGGCATTCTGACCAATCACAGGATCTGTTTCATTAAAACGCAAACTTGATTGAATTACAATGAATGATAGGTAATCTTGAACTTTAGCTTGTTAAATTCATAGCTCATAATTCAGAGGCATTTAACTTAAGTCTCCAAATTTGTAGAACCTGCACTTGTAATCATAACAAGTCGTTTTGCATCCCTTTGAAGTTACGGAATGAACTCCGATGAACTGTACGAATGCATTTCGTTTACATGGGTCAAAGAAGGAATTATCCGTATGAGCGAACAAGGGAGACAACTCTTTCGTGTAAGTGATGTCCCATGGTTGACAACGTACGCCATTTTCGGTGCACTTTTGTCGATTGAACAACCAAATTAATTAATTATGCAAAAGTTTGGAGCTCAATCCGTCAATTAATTTCACAACAAATGTTCTTTGGCTTGCTTACATGGACTTGTATCAAAAATAAGTCAAGAATATCACTGGATTCTGAGCTATGAATTTAACACGCTAAAGTTCAAAATTACCCAATGATATCATCATTATACACAATATACCCAAATCATGTGTCCATATGCACGTTGAAATCGCACGCTAGTTTGCCCACTGCACAGAAGAGGTAATGAATGCGTTCTGGAAGTGGAAGATCTCGGTCAGTGCAGCTCTTTTGTGATGAAGACAAAAACAATAGCTGCGAGAACGCTTACTGTTTTAGAATAAAAAAATAAAACCTCAAACCAGAGATAATGTAGATCTCTGCTCAAACTAATAACAATTCCGTGAAACAAGTATATTCAGAAGTTTATACTATTTTTATCACGATTTTAGCTTTAATTTACTTGGATCAGCCTTTAATATGATGTTTGAAATGATATTTTTATTTGGTTTTATTGGGAGAAAAGTAGATGTGTGTGTTAGCTTTATCTCATCTTATGACCCAAATCCTAACAAAACAAAACACCGAAGTAGGAAGAGTTATCTCGATCATATGACATATGACTATCCTGGAAGGAAACGAAACTGGGCAGTGACCGTGTGGCTCCTCGGCCCAACAAAGGAAGAATCCACGGAAATCCTTGTCTCACGCTGCACCTGATACGGTCACGGGACCTGCTGTCAACAACGAGATCGGGCGGCGGGAATTTTCCCACGATGTGTTAGCTGAACGTTTGTTGGTGGACCGCTAATTTTACTATTTTTAGTCTGTTGAAGACGTGAAATACGCTAAAAACAAGCGAAAAGATGGCTGGAGTTCTGACTTGGACTACTCTCGGCTGTCTGTGTTTACAGTTACAATATGTACACGGACAGCCTGGTCGTGTGAATTACATGCTGCTGAGTGATCCAAACCCGTCTTTTGTGACTGGGCAGAGTGATACTGATACTGATAGCACTATGGAAGACAGTCTGGATGTGTTGGATTTAAACACAACCGTTGTACAGGCTAAGTTTGACACAAGCTACACGCTGAGTGTCAATTTACAGCAACAGTATCTCTTTATCTACAAATACAATGAGACCAGTAATGTAAGTACAACTTATGGAGTCGGTATATATCTTTGGCTGCAATGGCCGACGTCATTCGTTAGACCTCAATTAGGTTAAAGCCTAAAGGCTAGTTTTGGCTGTAACAATATGGCCAGGGGTCAGAAGGAGTCTATTTCAACCCGAAGTGGGTGTGTTGTCTGTGGGTGCATTTCCTGGAGGTTATTTTTCTCGTCGCAGGGAATGCACCATGCAGGTGGAGTTTGATACTGGTGGAAAAGAGATCACAGTTCACACTCAATATGATAGTAATGATAGATCTTCATTCATCCATGTCAAAGATTGCCCTAACTTCATAGTGAGAGATATTATTGTAGATCACATGACTGTTAATAATTTATATTCATATTGTCATCACGGTTTCCGTCAACAGAGGTCTTGTGTTACCCAATTATTGGAAGTAATAGAAGATTTGACAAGGATCTTAGATGACAAAAATTGTATTGACATTGTTTATTTTGATTTTAAGAAAGCCTTCGATTCAGTGCCACATGAAAGACTCTTACTCTTAGTTAAGCTGGAGTATTATGGAATAAGTGGAAATGATGTGCGATGGGTTAGAGATTTTCTAACCAACAGAAAACGAGTCAGGGTGGGTAATGTGCATTCTGATAGTACAGATGTTTTAAGTGGCATCCCTCAGGGAAGTATTCTGGGGCCTGTTTTGTTTACAATCTTTATTAATGACCTACTGGATAGTACAAAGCACCTGCAAAGTATTTGCAGATGATACCAAATTGTATGATGTACCCCAGCGATACCAAACAATACAAAATGACATTGATAATCTCCAGAAATGGTCAGATAAATGGAACTTGTATTTTAACGTATCTAAGTGTAAAGTCCTGCATATGGGCAAAAATAATCCGAGACATGATTATTCAATGATGGTGAATGATGAAATGAAAACAGTTATGAAGTGCGAGGAGGAGAAAGATTTGGGTGTAACATTTGACGATCACCTGAGTTTTGACAAACATATATATATATATATATATATCCAAAACATAATGACTATGACACATTTACAAAATTGTATAAAGCATTGGTTAGACCACATTTAGAATATGCCAACGTTATCTGGCATCCGTATCTAAAGCGTCAATCAGCCGCCCTTGAAAGGGTGCAAAGGAGAGCGACAAAACTGGTTAAGGCCTTGAAAAACATGACATATGTTGAAAGACTACGGGTACTCAAATCTCCCGACCCTTAAATCGAGAAGACTCAGAGGCGACCTGATACAGACCTATAAAAATCTTTCAGGGTATTGATAATGTCAAAGTCGAGTCTTTTTTTAAGAAGTCGGAGTACCACTGATGTAACGAGGAAAAATATGGACAAAATCTTTATTGAATTTAGTAAAACTAATATCCGGAAACATTCCTTTTCTAACAGAGAGTTGCACCATCATGGAACATACTGTCTGATGTTGTTAAAAATGCACAAAGTATTAACACTTTAAAAAATCTGCTGGACATACAAAAACTTATGACTGAGTCACTTTATTTGTACGATAATTGATATTGACTAAATACGACTTTGAGCATGTTAATATGATTGACCTGCAACAAATTTGATAACGTGAAAAAAAAACGTGAGGCTTATGGATATCAATCCAGTCCCTAACCACTACTACTACTACTAGTACTAACTTCATGTGTTTCACTTCGATGAGACTACAGTACTTTTACACCACCATGTTCAAATGAATGCTTTACCCAAGTAAAGCATTCATTTGAACATGGTGGTATAAAACTAAGTACTTGTTTCATCCTACAAGAAGTGCATTTCTTAGTGAGAGTTGAATTAAGAGGGGTATAATTAAATTCTTATTTAACCCAATGCACTTCTTGCAGGTGAACTTCCTGAGTGATGTTTTGCCCAAAGGCTCTCACAAAGGAATGCACTTTTTGTAGGATGAAACAAGTACTTTTACACCACCATGTTCAAATGAATGCTTTACACAACAGGAGGTAGAACATGTGTTAAACAGCTGACAGTAAAGCAATACCCCAGGGTAATGGTCGAGTGGTCATATTAATTATTGTCGCGAAATGCGTCAAACCACGAAGAATTAAGCATCTGGCTGCAAAGATGTTTTGCTGCATGTCATTATTACTTTATATGAGGGTTCATTCAGCTTAAACTGACATTGTTGGTATTTTTGACATTGGATTAAATGTTTGTGTCAGAATTTTTGTGTTAGTGTTACTTAGCATGTAGGGCAGCATTTGTGTGTGTGTATAATTTATTAAAAGAGTATTTTTGAGGGTGTAGCAATGTGTCACAAAGCCTGCACCTGGCGCTTTCCCTGTAACCAGAAAAAAACATCACTAAGGAAGTTCACCTGCAAGAAGTGCATTGGGTTAAAAAAGAATTTAATTATACCCTATCTGTTTCAACTCTCACTAAGGAAGGCACTTTTTGTAGGATGAAACAAGTTGATTCACTCAGTTTTATATGACAGCATTAAACTGTCACAAAATACTTCCTTGTTGGCTGTTGTTTGAAAACCTACAAGTCAGTCACATTCACAGAGACTGGAGGCAACGTGACTGATGAGTTGATTGCGGAGACTAAGGTCACCATGGATAATTCCCTCGATTACGTTGTATCATATAGTTTGAGTTAGTGCCAGGAACTTGTTGACTTTTTTTTTTCACACAAAAAGACTTAGAAAGATTTGTCTCTCGGCAGAAGAAATATCATGAGCAACTGACCGAAGTAAATGCTGTTCGCCAGATCAAGCATCAGCACTTTTGAAATAATTTGATTAAAATTTGATTTGTTTTGTTCTTACTGAAAAAATATGTTTTGTTATTCAAATGTAAATTATTACATGTACACCCAAATTTGACAATGAATGCTGTTTCTGGACCATGAGTGACTCAGCATATGCTGCTTGGTTTGTGGGCACATTCAGTGATGATTGCATGACTGAAATAATTATAATGACTCGCAACACTGACTTTGTTGGCTCGTCTTTCTATGTTGGAGCTTAGATCTTCAATCTGTCATTAAACCACTCGGAGTGTGGTACTTTATTACTGATGCGTATATATATTTTATCAAGCCACTTTGATTTTCTTTTTTTCTTCTTGAAATGAATGGAATGTTTTCATCTGTCACCAGACAACAGCAGTGAGGGTTTCAGCGTCCAGCGTTCACGCCAATGCCACATTCCCTGTGATGTTTGTTGTGCGACAGCAGGAAGGCATTCTGTCCTGGCAGGTCCCACTCTTCATTGACTATGTGTAAGGATATCAATTTTTGTTTGTTTGTTGCAGTTGCTGCCTTTGCTGGTGAAACTGAAAGGACCATTTTCTTGTCCAACTAGATATGGATGGCAAAACCATGCACTGATTACTAGCATGGAATGATAGTTTTTTTGTTTGCCTCTAGAATCCTTTTCAAGATCAATGTCAGATAGTTGGATTTTGCATTTTCTGGTTTAGTTTTTGAGATGTCACTGTTGCTTGGATAGATCTGCCCTTGAGGCTATTAATATCGTTCTGTGTTACAAAAAGAAATTATCAACAACTCTATTCCACCTGCAGGTATTCATTCTCTTTTGTGAATCGCACTCTGTGCCCACTGGACAAGATGCACAAGAAGAACTTGACATCACAGCAGTTGATCTACATCGATGTCTCCACCATGTCCCGTGAAAACGTTGACTTCACTCTCCATGCTGAACGCTTGACCAACTTTGAAATTGAGTAAGGACTGATATTATAATTCATTCTGTGCGTTCATGTGCAAAAAAACATGGACGCATCCTTGTAAGAAGGATGTTGCTCTTAAATCAGGTTTATTGTAACAAGATGCTTATGTAAATTAAATCAGGTTTATTGTAACAAAATTCTTATGTACATTAAATCAGGTTTATTGTAACAAGATGCTTATGTAAATTAAATCAGGTTTATTGTAACAAGATGCTTATGTAAATTAAATCAGGTTTATTGTAACAAGATGCTTATGTAAATTAAATCAGGTTTATTGTAACAAGATGCTTATGTAAATTAAATCATGTTTATTGTAACAAGATGCTTATGTAACTTAAATCAGGGTTATTGTGACAAGATGCTTATGTAACTTAAAGCAGGTTTATTGTAACAAGATTCTAATGTAACTTAAGTCAGGTTTATTGTAACAATATGCTAATGTAAATTAAATCAGGTTTATTGTAACAAGATGCTTATGTAACTTAAATCAGGTTTATTGTAACAAGATTCTTATGTAACTTAAATCAGGTTTATTGTAACAAGATGTTTAGGTAACTTAAATCAGGTTTATTGTAACAAGATGTTTAGGTAACTTAAATCAGGTTTATTGTAACAAGATGCTTATGTAACTTAAATCAGGTTATTGTAACAAGATGCTCATATAACTTAAATCAGGTTTATTGTAACAAGATGCTTATGTAACTTAAATCAGGTTTATTGCAACAAGATGCTTAGGTAACTTAAGTCAGGTTTATTGTAACAATATGCTTATGTAACTTAAATCAGGTTTATTGTAACTAGATGCTTATGTAACTTAAATCAGGTTTATTGTAACAATATGCTTATCAACTTAAATCAGGTTTATTGTAACAAGATGCTTATGCAACTTAACATTAATGGAGTAAATAAGGATGCATATCAAATAATATATATTATGTACATGACACATTTCTTCTGCAGTACTTATCTTTAACCCCTATCAGCTGCGAGTTGGCTTTAATCTTTGTGTGGGAGCTTGTAGTCCTCTTGCCAATCATGTGAACCCGGAAGTGTTGAGTACACCAAAATGTTTTTGCAGAAATGTACTGTATGGGTCCCCAGCAGTCAGAAACTGCCGGATGCTAACTTGCATGTCTTGAGCATTTTGCATAATTAGCCTAATTAGCATAAATTAGCATAATTCTTTAAAAAAGTCAATATCTCAGCAGCCCCTTGGCCGATTTCGACGATTTTTGAGTCGGTGTTGGGATTATTGATGACTCTGAATCAATTTATGATACTTCCAAATTCAAGATGGCCGCCACTTCCGGTTTAAACCGGAAATGGCCATATTCCACCTCCTAGTAGGCCTTTATTGGAAAAAAAATGAACTCGGTTAACTGCATATTGTTTTGAAACATTGTTCAAACGATATACAGAATATACTATATCTCTTAAAACATAGACTACTAGACTCCAAATTAATTCATGGTATGATTTGGTATTGGAAGAAAGGACTGCATGAACCATTCCAAGCGAGATTAACATGACTGGCTAAATCACATCATCAAGATAGTCAGCTGCATCCTCATCTGTTGTATCTCCTTCTTCTCCTTCACCAAACTCTGCATCGATGTCTTTGTCCATTTCTTGTTGGCTAAATCACATCATCAACATCGTCAGCGGCATCCTCATCCTCATCTGTTGTATCTCCTTCTCCTTCAGCAAACTCTGCATCGATGTCTTCGTCCATTTCTTGCTGTGCTTGTGGTGTGAGCGGGTTACAACATGTACCTTCACATCCTCCGCAGACGCAATAGCTGGTACAGGTCAGGCCTTCGGCTGCACAGCTGCATTTCACTGTTGTACACGGCGTTTCAGCTTTGCAGCCACAGCTGATAACATCCATCAGGGCAGGAGGAGCAACAGGGCTTGTGTCCAGGACTGGCATCACAACTTCCTCGCCTTCCTTTGTATCTCTGTTCAGAATGTTCCATCCGAAATTGGTGATCTCTACTGCTGGTGGGTGAGGACAGTCTGCTGCTTTCCAAAGTAGAACCTGTAGATGTGCTCGTTGACCTTGGAGGTGAGCATTGCACTCTGTAGGAGGCAGTGTCTTCGGCGCTGGGGGCGTCTTGCGTTTTCTGTAGATGTCATATCTGGCGACGTTCACAGATGCCGACTTCTTCTGATTGTAGAGAGCCAGAAAGAAAGCCCTCACTGCCTCTTGTATCTGCAAGTCAGTGGCTCCCTCCTCTCCGATGAAGTGAAGCAGGTCACCAGGTACCACACTCATGGCCTTGAGCGCAGATACCTTACCTTTCCCTACAGGGTAAGAGGTAGTGTCACAACCTGAGAGAGCGTGTACGGCCAGGATGGAACGACACTGGTCACCCAGCTTATGTACTGTTGAATTGATATCCAGAACAGTTCCATTCCATTTCTCCATCTGCAGGCGGCAAGTAATGCCAGCCTTCCAGCACCAGAAGACTAAGAGCACAAACACATCAGTGTCATCACAGAGAATACGGATGGTTGCAGCGCCTCGTCTGGCTGCATCTAACATGTACGAGATGAGAGAGACATCAGCTTCATCATGAGTGACGATACTGTCTGCTCTGCTGACCATCTCAATGTGATCTCCAATGCTGTGAGTGCACAGGAGCTCTCCCAGCATTTTCTTGTTTGCTTTGTTCTTCATGACTTTGTCTCGGCTAGGTAGAGGAGTTGTCAGTGAGAGATGATACTTTGTAGAGGTCTCTGCAGCTCTCCTCTGTCTCTCGTGGTCTTTGGCAGATATTTGATTGTACTGGTCAAAGATGACGTAAGTTTCAGTGATGTGCTGATGAAGCCGGCGTCCCATACTGGCTGCGAGGTCAGCACGTGGTAGATGAGCTGCGAGGCATCAACAAGTATGACATCTGGTGCTGGAGGATTGGGGTCAAGGATTCAAAGGCGCTGAACAAACACAGACTTGGTGCCTTTTCTGAGGAAACCATACTCATCAATGATGGAAGCAGGGACTGGACCAAGCTCATAGTTGAAGAGAGTGGATAGCTCGATATGTCTTTTGCTCCCCACCACGAGCAGGCGAGCGAATATAGCCTGCAGGTCACGTACGGTCTTTCCATTGACCTTCACGCCTTTCGGCATGAACTTCATTGTCACCACCTTCTTTGAAATGGGTACATGAAATCACTTAGGTACTGATGAAGAGAACTTCGTGCTCATGTCTCTGCCAATCTCCAGTGCATCTTGCACATTCACCTTTTCATCTGCTATCTGGCCGTTTATGATATAGTTGAGGGTGGTCATCTCTGTGGTGAGTGGGTTGGAGTTTTCGTTCAACACTCTCAGAATATTGGCTCGGTCATCAGCGTCCAACTCTCGCCGTCGTTTGCCCTCTTCTTTGTGTGTTTTGTGTTTCTGTGTCTCATCTAGTCCTTCTGCATCATTGTACATCTCATCCATTGACTTGGAGAGAAGTGAGCAGATACCAAAGGATTGGATCCATACGGCGACCTGCTCAGGGTTGGTAGAAATGCCTTTCATGCCACCTGCTCCCTTCCCTTGCTCGATGCATGTCTGCTCCCCGAACACATCTGCACTCACAGCAGCTGCACCATCTGAGTGGCGGCACACATGGCTCCCGACGAGGAGGTCATCTTTGGCAGTATCAGGAATGTGGATACTACTTTCATATATTAATTGATAATCATTCTGCAGTTCATAAATGAGTTAACGTTATTTCAATTATTGCCCACTTGGAGCTGAAATACAGCCACTTCCGGTTTAAACCGGAAATGGTTGCCATCTTGAATTTGGAAATATCAAAAATGGATTCTGAATCATCAATTAACCACAAAACCACTCCAAGATTGTCCAAATCGGCCAAGGGGCTGCTGAGATAATGACTTTTTAAGAATTATGCTAATTTATGCTAATTAGGCTAATTATGCAAATTGGGAAATATCAAAAATGGATTTTGAATCATCACTTAACCACAAAACCACTCCAAGATTATCCAAATCGGCCAAGGGGCTGCTGAGATATTGACTTTTCAAGAATTATGCTAATTTATGCTAATTAGGCTAATTATGCAAATTGCTCAACATATGCAAGTTAGCATCCGGCAGTTTCTGACTCCTGGGGACCCATACAGTACATTTCTGCAAAAACCTCTTGGTGTACTCAACATTTCCGGGTTCACAAGAGGGATCAATAAGGCTGGCAAGAGGATTATTAAACTTCTACTTTTCTTTCTCATTGTTGCTTTGCATTACAGTGGAATTTCGCCTTGTGAGACACACACACACACATCCCCCCCCCCCCCCACACACACACACACACACACCCCCCCCCCCCTCCTCTTCTTTTGAGACCTTGCTTTTTAATTTTTCTGTTCATAACCTCTGTACTTAAACTATCATTTTAATACACAATCATCTAAGATTTGTGCAATCTGACAAAGGGTGGGGGTTCCAAATGGGTGGTCCTGCCTTGCACTGATCATTTAAGGCAGGCAAGAGACTTTATCAGTATAGATCAGAATCAGGTTTATGAAGAATGAAGAATTTCTATTATTGTAGCGATTTGTCTTTCTCAGTCACACCAGTGCAGGAGCATAATGGGATGCTGCCCACGGGTCGAAACAGAAGAAATGTTAAGACTGTAAATGGTATTACTGGATATTGTGAATTAAATTACATATTCTTACTCCGAGTCACATATTAGCATTGACGCAGTCGAGATGCTAGGTAAACTGAAACGCTATCCCGTCTATAGTCTAAGGGAAGCAACCCAAGCTAAAAAAGTAGCAAGCTTGCTACCCTGGGTTGCCTCCCGTAGCGTGTCACGCCACAGATCTCGTACCCAGTACGAGACACCCTCATTCGACATCTTTCAGCCAGAGAGACAGGTCGTGCTGATTTCGCTCCTAGGCTGTTGTTTGCTGTCTGCTTGACACCCACCGGCCTTGGCTCCCCGTCTGCTCATTGCTGTTTCTAGCGGTGAGATCGTTTCATTTTGTTGTTGTTTGCATTGCCATTCTGCTGAGAATTTTCTCGTCCGCGGACTTGTGAATTTTACTCGGTAGTTTGTTGCTGTGGCCGCCATTTTGGTCGCCATTTTTCGCTTACACGTGGTGTTTTTCGCTGGTTAGTTTGGGTCCGTGCTCGGACTTTTAGCGTTGACCAGTAGCACTATTACCTCCTTGTAACTTGTACTTTGTGCTAGTTTATTCTGCTGAAGTTTTACGTCCTAGAGACTTGTGTATTTTCAGTAGTCTGTTTTTCTTGCGCGACAGCATGTCGGATAGTGAGAAAAAGAGAGCGGCTAAGGCCGAGAGTAAGGGCAAAGGCCCTGGCAAACCTAAGTCCTCGGCTTCTACTTCTTCGGCTAGGAACCCCACGGTTCACGTTTCTGACCCGAAGACTAACTTCGTTTTTTCGGTGCCCATTTCGGCGCCGGAGGAGACTTCG
The DNA here is from genome assembly GCF_037325665.1 of Littorina saxatilis. Lineage (NCBI taxonomy): Eukaryota > Metazoa > Mollusca > Gastropoda > Littorinimorpha > Littorinidae > Littorina > Littorina saxatilis. The sequence continues at coordinate 25,738,950 of NC_090252.1, read as the reverse complement.
TCTGGCTCGCGGGCGGCGGGCATTTCTACTACCTCGTCCGTTTTGACCCCGGTACCTGTGCCGGAGGCTGGCACTCTTGTGGCTAGCATTTTGTCCTCTTTGCTTCCAGAAATTCGGACGCTCGTGCGTACAGAGATGGCGCGGACGGACCCTGTTTCCAGCTCTGCCTCCCTCCCGGGGGTGTGCGACCCTCTGTCGTTGGCTTCCTGTGTTCCTGCTGTTTCCGGATCACCTGTCCAGCCTGCTGGCTTCGGCGTTGGTGCTGGAGGCCGTGAGCAGGGAGGCGTTTCTCTTCTCGGCCGGCGCTCGGTGGCTTCCGCTTGCGGGAGTGCACCTGAGCAGGTCCCTTTTGGGATACGGTCGTCGCAAGGTATGTGCTCGCAGCAGCCGTCCGCGGCAGCTGCACTTCCAGTTCCTGGAAGTAGTGGTTCACTGGACAGCGGACAGACCATGGTCCCTGCCGGTTTGAGCTACGACTTACGTAAGCAGTCGTTCACGGCAGCTTCCCTTCCGGCTACGGCCGGAAGTAGTGGTTCACTGGAAAGCGGACAGACCATGGTCCCATCCGGTTCGAGCCACGAACTACGTAAGCAGTCGTTTACGGCAGCTTCTCTTCCGGTTCCGGCCGGAAGTGTTGGTTCACTGGTATGCGGACAGACCATGGTCCCTTCCGGTTCGAGCTTTGCCCAGTTTCAGCAGCCGTTTCCGGCAGCTGCCCTTCCTGCCTGGGCGGGAAGTGTGGGTCCAGCTGGTCGTGCACAGTCCTCTGTCACTTCCGGTTCCGGCCTAGGGCTTCCGGGTTGTAGCTGGCAGACTCCACAGCCATGGCATAGCTATGCCGTTGCGTCTGCTCTTCCGGCTCCTCCCGGTTCTTCCGGTTCGGTTCTCGCCGCGTCCGTTGGGATGCCGGCGGATTTCGAATTCGGTCGTTCTCCTGGGCATTCGGGCTTTCTGCCTCTGTTGGATCAGCAGCAGCCACACACTCCGGTGGTGTCTACTAGCTCCTCCCTTCAGCTGCCTTCGGTTGCTGGCGTTTCTCACCCTCCTCTTAGCCAGGGGGTGAGTTTCGTCGGTGACCAACAGGAGGGGCGTTTGGCTTCCGGCCTGTCCTCGCAGCGTCATTTGTCGGGTTCCTTGGGCTATGAGCCATCCCCTTCATGTGGCGTTTCGGACCTTGGGTCTGTGGACGAGGAGCAGCTGCCTTCGGCGGCTCCGGCCAGCTTCAGGGTAGCGCTAGAAGCGGCCGCGGAAGTCACTTCGCGTTATTTCCCGGAAGGGGCTTCGTCTTCGACCACGCCTTCGGCGTCGGGTCCGTCGGCGATGGCAGACTTCCGGTGGGCGAAGGAGGAGGACAGCTACTTCCGGTTTGAAGAATCACCGTCAGTGGCTTTCCAGCTTTCTCGTTTGTTCGCCAAGCCCGCTCCTGCCGGCAGCGGGTTGCCTCCAGCAGCAGTTCCGCTTCTGGTGCCGTATGGCACAGCTCCGGAACATGCTTTGCCTTATCTGGCTGCTGCAACACAGGCAGACTTCTTCGTGCCCTTGGCGGCTCAAAGGAAGTTGCCTTGGCCTAAGGCTTCACGGAACCTTCTTTCGTCCTTTGCTCTGCCGCGTGCGCCGCTTCCGGTCACGCCGGCATTGCTACCTCTTTTGACGAAGCCTTTGAAGAAGGATTCCGTTCTCCCTCTTTCGGAGCAGTCTCTCCTGTCCTCTGAGGAGGTGGGAAGGCAGCTCCTGGAACTCAGTTCCATTTCGGAGACTATCCTGCGGGCTCTTTCACGTGCTCTTACAGAATCTTTGGCTCCCTTTACCTTGAGTAAGGAGCAAGATTCGGAGGACGTATCCACACTCCTCTCCACGCTGGCAAGGGTGAACGAGGAACAAATGAGATTGTCCTCTCTGCAGTACGTACATTTTGTCTCGTGCAGAAGGGACTTGTTTCTCACCCACTCCCAGTTCTCTGAGGAGTCGACGAGAAACACTCTCAGATCGTCGCCCTTGGTGGATGGTGCTCTCTTCGGCAACCTGGCCGCTGATGCCAGGAAGCAGGAGATCGACACCAACAGAGAACAGCAGTTCTCTTCCTTTGCGCTTCAGTCCCTGAAGCAGCCCAAGCAGGCTGCTCCTCAGCAGGCTCAGCACAAACAGGCTAAGACCTCTGCTCAGGCACATCCTGCTTCCCGGAAAAGATCTATTGCCCCTTCCCGCGGGTCGGGCAAGAGATCTTTTTCGAGGAGGGGTAGGGGCTCTTCCAGTGGAAAGCCCCACCCCCAATGAAGCGTTCCCGGCTTCACGCCCCCCCCGCCCTCCACCTTGGTGATGGCGGGGGGCCTTGCTCGGGCACTTCCACATTGGCTGGCCGCCATACGCAGCCGATGGTTAGTGGGTGTTGTGAAGTCGGGATTCCGCTTGCTTTGGCTGGGGGACAAGGCCCCTCTTACCAGGTGTCCTCCAGCCTTCAAGCCCCCCTTCTCACAGGAGGCAAGGGCCGTCCTCCAGTCGGAGGTTGCCTCACTGATAGAGAAGGGCGCGGTGGAAGCGGTCTCGGACCACAGCTCCCCGGGGTTTTATGGACGGCTTTTCGCGGTCCCCAAAGCTTCGGGAGCTTGGCGTCCTGTCTTGGATCTTTCGTTTCTCAACAAGTTTTTGAGAACGATTCGATTCAAGATGGAGACTCCTGCCTCGGTTCGGGACGCTCTCCGCCCAGGAGACTGGGTGACCTCGATCGACTTGACGGATGCGTACTTCCATATTCTGGTGCATCCCGCCGACCGGAAATGGCTCCGTTTCCGGTGGGCCAGTCAAGTCTACCAGTTCCGCGCACTGCCTTTTGGGCTGTCCCTTGCCCCATGGATCTTTACCATGGTGGTGAGGCAGCTTTGCGCGCTGGTGAGGTCACAGGGAGTGCGGCTGCGAGCATACCTCGACGACTGGCTCGTCATGGGCCAGAGCGAGGCTCTCTGCAGGCAGCACACTCTCTTGGTTCTCCGGGAGGCCAGCTTGCTGGGATTCTCGGTCAACCAGACGAAGTCAGAGCTCGTGCCGTCTCAGTCATTCACTTACCTGGGGATGACGTTCAATACGGTCACCTGGACTGTCCAGCCTTCGCAGAAGCGGGTGGACAAGCTCCAGGCTCTCATCCGCTCTACTTCGCTTCTCCTGAGAGCTTCCCTTCGGACTTTGGCCTCCATCCTGGGGCAGATGGAGTCCATGGCCCTGCTGGTTCCACTAGGGAGAGCTCACAAACGCCCGCTTCAGCACGCGCTGAAGCCGTTGGTGGACTCTCCTTGTGTGGATTGGAACACTCTGGTTCCCCTTGGGGATTGGTTCCAGGCTGCAACTCGGGATGGACTCGGGATGGGTATGCAGGGGGGTTCCCATTGTTTCCCCCCCTCCCAACATGGACCTGTTCACAGACGCGTCCTTGCTGGGTTGGGGGGCTCACACGGACCGGCTCACGGCCTCCGGACTGTGGTCTGCGGAACAGAGCACATGGCACATCAACTCGCTAGAGTTGGAGGCCGTGTTCCTTGCTCTGGTCGCGTTCCTCCCTTCCCTGGCAGCCAAGCGTGTGCGTCTGTTCACGGACAATACGACAGTGGCTGCCTACGTGAACAAGCAGGGAGGTTCGCGGTCCCCCACTCTCTCCCGCAGAACGTGCGAGATCCTCTCCTGGTGCTCCCAGCGGGAGATCTCTCTCTCAGCGCGTTACCTGCCAGGGAGCCTCAACACACTGGCGGACGCGCTCAGCCGCTCCGACAGGGTGTTGCAGGCGGAATGGACCATCACGCATGGTGCCCTTCTCCGCCTTTGGGCTGTGGCCCCGAAGCCTGTGGTGGATCTCTTCGCCACCAGATTCTCCAGGCGCCTTCCAGTGTTTGTCTCCCCCTTCCCCGATCCGGAAGCGTGGGGGACCAACGCCTTGGACATCCCCTGGACAGGGCTGGAGGCTTATGCCTTCCCACCCTTCCAGCTGCTCAGCCAAGTCCTCAGGAAGGCGGAATTGGAGAGGCCGTCCCTGCTTCTGGTCACCCCTCTGTGGCCGTCTCAGCCCTGGTTTCCGGACCTTCTGAGACTCGCACACGGCCCTCCAATTCCTCTGGCTCTGGTACCAGGCGAACTCGTTCAGCCTCGCACCGGAGTTCCTCACGGGCACCCGCAGTCTCTCAATCTTCACGCGTGGAGACTGTGAGGTCCGCTCTGAGGCGGTCTGGGGCTTCCGACCGCACTTTGGAGTTGGTGCAGCGCTCGCATAGGGCCTCTACCTCCTCAGTGTATTCGTCGCATTGGCGTGCCTGGGTCACCTGGTGTCAGGCTCATGGGCTGAACCCGGTGGCTCCTCGTACTATGCACGTAGCCAACCACTTAGCGGATTTGTCTTCCCAGGGGGCTTCTTCCTCCTCTTTGAAGGTTCGCAGGTCGGCGATTGCCTCGACTCTTAAACAGATCGGTCATACCATCAATGTTAGTGGAGTTGTCGCTGGGGTTATTAAGGGCGCGTCTTTGCAGGACGTTAAGCGCTCTCCTCTGCCCAAGTGGGATCTTTTCCTTGTCCTCGAGTTCTTGCGCTCGGCGGACTTCGAGCCTCTAGAGGGCTCTAGCCTCGCGAACCTTACTCGTAAGGCTCTGTTTTTGCTACTTCTGGCTTCGGCCCGCAGAGGTAGCGAGATACACGCTCTTTCAGGCAGTCCGCAGGACATTGGCCGAGAGCGTGACGGCTCCTTGTCTTTGCATTTCCGGGAGGCCTTTCTGGCCAAGAATCAGACACCGGATCAGCCTTCTCCCTGTGTCCTTGTGAGGCCCCTGTCTCATATTGTGGCACAAGATGACCCAGACATGGTCAATTGCCCGGTTAGGGCCCTGGAGGCATATTTAGCCCGGACTCAACCCATCAGGTCGAGCTCCCAGAAGCTCCTCTTTATTTCCTTGAATACGTCCATGGACAGAGATATCACGAGGACTACCTTGGCCAGGTGGGTGTCGGCTCTCATAAAACAAGCTTATGTGTGGAGTCTGGCACAAAAGGGGGGGGGCTCAGCCTGCCTTCCCTCTCCAGTCGGCTAGAATGCACGAGTCCCGGGCATGGGCATCGTCATTGGCTGTTTTGAGGTCCCGAAGACTCGACGACGTCCTGCGCACAGCATACTGGCGTTCAGACGACGTCTTTATCTCGTTCTACTTGAGAGACATCGCCGCGGTATGCCGTGATGGCTCAAGGACCCTCCCCGCACTGGTGGCAGCGGGGCAATGCCTCTCCAGATCTTAACAGTGAGTTTGAAATTTTTACTTCTTACCCACCACCTTGTTGGAGTTATCTGCTTATATGTGACTCGGAGTAAGAATATGTAATTTAATCGAAATTTTTTAATTAAATTACATATTATTACCCAACTCACATATAGCAATTAACTCTAGTTCAGTGCTGGTAACGCTGTACGCGTTCCCCTTGGTAACAAGGGAGACCACCCTAAAAAAGAGTGATCCATCCCATAATATCAGACCGATGTCCGGTCCAACATCCGTATGCGTGCGCATACGCCGCCATTTGTATCATTCTCTCTCAGCGGTTCAACTGGGAAGGACGCTCCCGATGTACGCTCCTGCTGTCTTCAGCATTTTGTCATAGTCTTTGGCTTTGGCATCTCCCCTTGGTCGTCGCCTAGCTGTTCACCTTTACCTACTTGTGTGGTGAGATCTTTCCGTTTTGTTAACTTTAGCGACGTTTTTCGTCGCTCGTTTTGTACTTGTGAAATTTTTCTGAAATTGTTTTTCTTTGAAATTTTTCGTGAGTTCTTTCGCTATGGCGGAGGCTGCGCTTGTTGATAGCGTGAATATGAAGCCGAGTTCGAGGCAGGTGCCTGACGATTCGCCTCCTAAACGTAGCTCGAGGAGAGAGAAGGGCGCAGGAAAATCCGCGTCTGTTTCTTCTGATTCAACTTCTGTTAAATCTCCCGTGTTAGCAGACGTCAGTTTAACTTCCGGTCAGGCTTGTTTACGTTCTAGCAAGAGTGGTGGTTCGCGCAAAAGAACTTCTTCTTCTGCTTCTGCTTCTGCTTCAACTTCAGATGGCTGCCCTGGGTTAGCGCCAGCTGAAGTTGCGTCTCTATTGTTGACTTTGAGCGCTCAAGTTTCGACACTTGCGTCGGAATTATCTTCCACTAGGGAGGAATTACGTGCGCTTCCGTCGGGTGTTTCTGATGTTCTCTCTTTAGCACAGTTACGGCAGTCTCCTGCGGTTCCGGCTTCGACTTCCGTTCAGCCTTCGGCGACTGTGACTCGGGCGGATGTCCATGCTTCGCAGGATGGGAGTACCAAGTTGGTGTCTCTTCTGAATGTGACACCAGTTCAAGGTATGTCTACACCGCTTGCCGGTGTGCGAGCTCAGGGGGCTCTCTCTGGCGATGGATGTCGTGAGAGTCCTTATGAGCAGCGAAAGGACGAGCGCCTCCGTACGTCTCTTTATGAGAATATCGGGGACCGTTTTAGTCCTCTTCCGCCCAGGGGGCAGGAAGTGGTCGGTTCTGCCGACGATAAACGGTCTGATGTTCTGCCTCCTGGCTCCGAGCTTGATCTCGAGTCGGAGTGTAGGGCGGAAGACGGGGATGCCTCAGTGGTAGAGGATTCCCAACTGAATTTGCCCGCGAAGCTGTCAGCCGCTGTGGCGCTGGCGGCGGAAACGGCGTTCAGGTATTTTCCGGAAGGGGTGGTGAAGGACAAGGCTCAGCTTCACCCACCTCGCTCTGCTTTTGACGATTTCCGGAGTGCACAGGAGCAACGGCCTCGCTTCCGCTTCCGGGAATCGTCAACTATTGCCTATGAGATGGCTAACGTCTTGTGTGGTAAACGCAAACCGGCGGTGCCGTTGTTGGTTCAGCACGGCGAGGCCCCGGAAGACGTCGTCTCTTGGCTGGCTCAGCCTGGGGCTCGGGCTGCTTCCGGTGTTCCGAAGTTCAAGCTTACCCCTTATCCTTTGGATCTGATGGACTCTTTTGCTCTGCCGTCAGGGGCACTTCCGGTGACGCCGGAACTTGCTGCTTTGAGAGAAGACGGGTACAGTAGGGATAGAGTTGTCCCATGTACTGACGGTTCTCTCGCGGCTGTGGAGGAAGTTGGAAGGTCTTTGCTGGAACTCACGTCAGTGTCGGAGTCCCTGCAAAGGTCTTTGTCGAGATCGATTGCCACATCTCTTGATCCTTTTGAATTTCGGTTCGATGCGTCGCCGACAGATGTTTCCACACTGCTGGCTACTCTGGGCAAGGTGACTAGAGAACAGGTTGCTTTGTCTGCCCGGCTGTATACTCACGCAGTTCTGTCAAGGAGGTCAGCCTTCTTGTCGGGGTCCAGGTTTCGGGACACCGCGACTGTGGAGCGGCTGAAGGTCTCCCCTTTTGCTGAGGGGTCTCTCCTAGGGCAGGCGTCTTTCGATGCACTCCAGAAAGAGACGCAGGACGCGCGGGATGTAGCGATCGCGCGTTTGGCTTCACAGGGCTTCCAGAAGCCTCAGGGCAAGTCTCAGACTCAGGCGTTTTCTTCCGCTAAGCCTCAGACGTCTTCGTCAGGTGGTGGGAAGGCCCAGAAGCAGTCATTCTCCTCCAGGGGTAGGGGGCGCGGAGCTCCTTACCCTAAGAGGGGTCAGTCTTTCGGGGGTTCCAGGGGGTCGGGGCGTAAGCCTCACCCCCAATGAAACTTCCCCGAACAACACATCCCGGTGGCCCCCGCGCTAGTTGTAGCGGGCGGCCCGTCCAGGGCCCTTTCTTCCTGGCTGCAACTGGTGGCCAGCAAGTGGGTCACGGGGATAGTGTGTTCGGGGTTCCGGCTTCTCTGGTCAGGGCAGAAGGCTCCCCTGGTCAGGATAATCCCGCCCTGCAGGGCGCCAAAGGATTTGGTGGCACGGAACGCAGTCCAAGAGGAGGTCTCGGCTCTGCTGCTCAAGGGAGCTATAGAGGAGGTCTTGGACGCACGGTCCCCGGGGTTTTACGGCAGACTCTTCGTAGTGCCAAAAGCCTCGGGGGCCTGGAGGCCGGTGTTAGATCTTTCTCCTTTGAACAAGTTTCTGAGAGTAATCAAGTTTACCATGGAAACCCCAACCTCGGTTCGGGAGGCCTTACGGCCGGGAGATTGGGCAACGTCGATCGATCTTACAGACGCTTACTTTCACGTCCTCATTCATGTCGCGGACAGGAAGTGGCTTCGCTTCCCTTGGGGCGGCAAAGCTTACCAGTTCAGGGCTCTGCCGTTCGGCCTGTCTTTAGCTCCGTGGATTTTCACGATTGTGGTCAGGCAGCTTTGCGCTCTTGTGAGACAGGAAGGCATCCGTCTCAGAGCATACCTGGACGATTGGTTAATCCTTCACCAGAACAGGGGGCTTTGCGAGGCTCATACGCACAGGGTGCTGAGTCGGGCGGCACAGCTGGGTTTCTCTGTCAACCTGACAAAATCCGAGTTGGAACCATCTCAGACATTTACTTACCTGGGCATGGAATTCGACACACTTCGGTGGTCTGTCCGTCCGTCTCAAAGGCGGATCGACAAACTTCAGGGTCTGATTCGGTCTCTCTACGGAGAGAATCACGCCAGTGCAAGGGTTCTGACTTCGGTTCTGGGTCAGATGGAATCCATGGCTTCCCTCATTCCGTTGGGCAGGGTTCACAAGAGGCCTTTTCAGGCCTCCCTGCAGTCAAGGTGGGATCAGACATCCCAGGACTGGAGTGTTCCGATCGCACTGGGAACTTGGTTTCAGCAGACCACAGGCATTTGGCTTCTTCCGGATTTGTTCCGGGGTGTTCCCATTGTTCGTCCACCGCCGGAGAGAGAGCTGTTTACGGACGCATCTCTGACGGGGTGGGGTGCTCATCTGGACGAGCACATGGTTTCGGGAGTTTGGGATTGCTCTCAGGCCTCCCTACATATCAATGTACTGGAGTTGGAGGCCGTTTCCCTGGCGCTTCTAGCGTTCAAGCCTTTCCTGGAGGGCAGTCATGTACGTCTTCACACCGACAACATGTCTGTGGCGTCGTATGTGAACAAGCAGGGGGGGACTCGGTCTCACAGTCTTTCCGACATTGCATGTCGCATTCTCAAGTGGTGTCACGCCCAGCACATTCTGTTGTCAGCAGTGTACTTGAAGGGCAGTCTGAACGTCCTTGCAGACACTTTGAGCAGAGGGGACAGGATTGTTCATTCAGAGTGGACTCTCACACACCAGTCTTTGCAGCGGCTTTGGTCGCAGATCGACAAGCCCAAGATAGATCTCTTTGCGACGAGGTTTTCGGCGAGACTGCCTCTCTTTGTGTCCCCCTTCCCGGATCCTCTGGCCTGGAAGGTGAATGCTCTGGAAGTGGATTGGTCAGATCTTCCGGCGTATGCCTTCCCTCCGTTCTGCCTCTTAGGCAAAGTCCTCAGGAAAGTGGACTTGGAGAAGCCAGCGCTGGTTCTGGTCGCTCCTCTGTGGCCAAGCCAGCACTGGTTTCCCGACCTACTGCGTCTAGCAGTTCGGCCCCCAATCCCTCTCGCCCTGAAAAGAGGAGATCTCGTGCAGCCTCGGTCAGGCGTTCAGCACGAGAACCCACAGATCCTGGCCCTTCACGCGTGGATTCTGTCCGAAGCGCTTTGCGTAGGGCAGGGGCCTCTTCCCCTACTCTGAGATTCGTTGGACATGCGCATAGAAAATCGACATCTTCGGTTTACTCATCGCACTGGGCCTCTTGGTCTAGGTGGTGCGCGCTTAACGGGGTTAAACCTCTTTCTCCTAGGTCTATTCAGGTAGCCAACCATCTGTCTTGGTTGGCTGATCAGGGGGCTTCTCCCTCTTCTATTAGGGTCCGGAGGTCGGCGATCTCTTCGACCCTCGCGCAATTAGGCCACAAAATTTCGCTCGGAGGGGTTATCGCTAGTGTTATTAAGGGGGCTGCCCTTTTAGCAGCTCGTTCAAAATCGCTTCTCCCTGCATGGGATTTGTTCCTGGTCTTACGTTTCTTAGCCTCGGATGAATTCGAGCCTCTTTTGTCAGCCACTTTGGCCGATTTGACGCGTAAGACTGTGTTTTTAACGCTTCTCTCTACTTCTAGGAGAGGTAGTGAGGTGCATTCTTTGTCGGGTTTAGACAAGGACATTGCGTTCGAGAAGGATGGTTCCATTTCTCTCAAATTTGTTCCCGGCTTTCTCGCGAAAAACCAGAAACCTGGCCAGCTTTCTCCAATCTTGCGCATTCCACCCTTGAGCAAGATTTTGGCTCCTGGAGATCCCGATATTGCAAATTGTCCTGTGAGAGCTCTCCGATGTTACCTGTCTCGAACTCGGCCTGTTAGGTCAGAAAGTCAAAAGCTTCTTTTCATATCTTTAAACACGGCTAGGTGTAAGGATATAGCGAAGGTGACTCTGGCCAAATGGATCTCCACTCTGATCAAACGAGCATATGCCTGGTGGCTAGTGCAGTCGGGTGATGCTAGGGCAGTGTTGCCTCTCACCGCGGCTAGAACCCATGAGGCGAGAGCCTGGGCATCCTCAGTGGCAGTTCTTCGGTCCGGCAAGCTAGCCGAGGTACTGGAAGCTGCGTATTGGCGCTCTGAGGACGTTTTCGTCAACTTTTACCTCAGAGACGTCGCTTCTGTCAGACAGGATGGAAGCTCCGCGCTGCCTGCCATGGTAGCGGCGGGACAGGTCCTGCGTGCCTAGTTTTGGTAAGTACCCACCACCTATAGTAGCAATCTGCTATATGTGAGTTGGGTAATAATATGTAATTTAATCCAAAATTTTAATAATAAATTTTCATTTAATTAATATACTTACCCAACTCACATCGTTTAAACCCTCCCGCCTCCCCGCTGTGGTGGTATTGGGTTCTAAAAAAGTAGTGAGTTGGGCTTCGTTCGAATGATACAAATGGCGGCGTATGCGCACGCATACGGATGTTGGACCGGACATCGGTCTGATATTATGGGATGGATCACTCTTTTTTAGGGTGGTCTCCCTTGTTACCAAGGGGAACGCGTACAGCGTTACCAGCACTGAACTAGAGTTAATTGCTATATGTGAGTTGGGTAAGTATATTAATTAAATGAAAATTTATTATTAAAATTTTGGATTAAATTTTCATTTAATTAATATACTTACCCGAGTCACATAGGTAATTCCCTCCCACCTTCCCCGCTTGTAGTTTCTTTGGATTCTAGAAGTCGAATGAGGGTGTCTCGTACTGGGTACGAGATCTGTGGCGTGACACGCTACGGGAGGCAACCCAGGGTAGCAAGCTTGCTACTTTTTTAGCTTGGGTTGCTTCCCTTAGACTATAGACGGGATAGCGTTTCAGTTTACCTAGCATCTCGACTGCGTCAATGCTAATATGTGACTCGGGTAAGTATATTAATCAAATGAAAATTTAATTAAAAATTTTCGATTATAATGTGGTCACGTAATAGGTTATAACTTATATATTGCATGGTGAGTTATGATATGATTTTGTGTTGTGTACAGACATGGGGCAAGCCACGAGACAGTGGTATCGCCGTCAGAACCACAGTACTTCATGTACACTTTCCCCTCTGACGTTGACACTGTGCAGCTGAGAGTGACCTCCCCTGACTTGTCCTGCACGGTCATTTCTGTTCAGTCCATCAGGGTCAGTGTTCAACATGGGTTGATGTTTATTCTCAGAGATATTTTGTCACAGTAGAGTTTGACTCCGATTTTTGTCTCTTGTGGATCTTGTATGTCCACTTTAAAGACTGATAGGTCAAAGTTCTTGTGAATGTTTTGTCTTGTCTATTATAATTGAACATTTCATAAACTTAATCTTTCTTTTGTTTTGACATAACTGTGCTTCTGTCAATAGTATCAACCGTCTTAGACCATAGTTATACACAGGTTCTGGGAAGTGGGTGTGTGTGTGTGTGTAAAGTATATGTGTGTTTATATCCTGGACATATGTTTGCATGTGCTTACATGTTTGAATGAGCACATTGGTTTATGTGTAAGCAAAACAAGAAGGGAGACAAGGCGTACACATGGGAGATAACAAAAGAGGAACAGTGGTAAGGGGAAGGGGATGGCCTGAGTGTAAAGGGCGCGGAACAATATAATCTACCTCCATCAACAATGTTGATGTGACGAAAATGTGTGTGTGGCAGTGTCCTGTGTTTGACATGGATCACAACATTGACTTTGAGGGCAGACACCAGACCATGACCAACCAGGCCGCCATCTTCCTTCAGGTATGTTCATGACGATTTTTCTGTCACTCAGAGGTCAAATTAGTGTGATGATTAGAATAAACCGTCACTCAATCTTTTTGATTACAAAATCACAACTTATTGCTTTGTTCAATTCATTCAACAGGCAAGTTATTTTGAAATGATTCCTTTTTATAAGACTGTTTCGTCTGCGTATTATGAAACGTTTTAATTTTATATGTTATAAATCCAGAAAAGTTATGCCATTTCAAATGTTGGTAGTCAAACCTGCGCTGGCTACCACCTCTTGATGACGACCAACTGCCCCTTTCCACCGCCCGAGGAAATACCCGACTTAGTTCTTTCCTATATAATTCAACTTTCCAGAATGACCCCCTGTCTGTAAGGACCATGTTTGGTTGGTCCCTTGGATAGACATTACAGACAGGTTCAACTGTACATGTAGCTGCACTCAGACAAATGATATTGATGTTGTCACGTAGTTGTCCAGCACATACAACACTGTGTGTGTGTGTTTTAGAAAAGCGACTACTCTGCGTCCAACGGGTTCTATGTGGTGGTTGTGATGAAGCCCAACAACCATGACTGCCTGGTGCCCGATGTACTGCAGCCTGTGGGCAACTTCTCCACGCGCTACAAGACCGTCTCCATCTCCGTCACCCAAACTATCCCCAGTCAGTACTCTCCATTTGGACCAAGTCATCATTTTGGGAAATAACTGTCGTTTTTGTTGTTGTTTACAGGCTGTGGACAAGTTGCGCCCCTTAAAACAATTTAGGCCAAAAACCCAAAACAGATAACATTACAAAATAAAAAAATTTAAAAAATGTTAGGTTTTTCGAACGTGCCATTATAGACAAAAGGGAACGTTCACAAGAACTTTGAGCCCTTGGACACAAATTGTTGATAGCTAATACTGTGACTTATCTCAGAATTGTTATAGCTTAAAAAAATGAGGCAAAACCATGCCACTAATAAGCATAGCCAAGCGAGCTAGGTGCCACCATGATAGAATGAGCTCTTATGTGGAGTTTGTGCAAGGCATCAACAACAATAACAGAGCTTTATCTCAACAGATATATGCATGGACCTTTTCAGAGGAATGGATTGTGGGTTCGAGTTTCTGAAGTACAGCAGACTTCCACTAACTCGCGGTCCACTAAATCGCGAATTCGGCTATATCGCGGAGACCTCTTGGACCCCGAAAAAAACAGGACCAACTTTTTTTAAAATTTTTTAATTTTTTTTGTTTTTTGTTTGTTACAAAATTAGTCACGTAAAGGCCAAAAAATAGTACAGATCATGAAAAAATGTTCTATCATAACCACGCTCTCTCTCTCTGGGTCCGATGGCCTTTCATCATGCAGTAAATTGTCATTAAATTACATATTCCTACTCCGAATCACATGTAGCATTGACACAATCGGAGATGCTAGGTTCTGTACAGGCTAACCGTCTAAGGGAAGCAACCCCAACCACAAAAGTGTAAACGTAGCCATGGTAATGCCCATACACCCGGGGAGTTACCTCCCCTCGTGCATGCCATGTCACTACTGCTACTGAACACGTGGTTCATATCATTCGACCTTACAGCTTTCGAGGGAGCAGGTTGTTGTATTTTTGGGCTCCCCTGTGGCTGCGCTGTTGGTGTTGTTTTGACACCCACCGGCCACGTTACCGTCTATCTTGCCTCCTGCTTCGTAGTTGGTGAGCTCTTTCCATTTTGGTCATTATTTTGACAGGAAATTTGTTGTAGTTGCTGATTTTCGTCCGTGTTTGGACCTGTGATATTTCAGTGACTACTGTTGGCCGCCATTTTTGTTGTCAGCATGAGTTGACAGTTTTTGTGGCTAGGCCGATGTATTTTGGAGGTAAACGTAATTTTACCTTCTTACTTGCTTGCTGCTTTGTTTAGTTGGTAAGCTTGTTCCTTCTTGTCTTTAGTTTGACAGGAATTTATCTATAGTTGCTGACTTTTTGTCCGTTTGGACTCCTAAATGCGTTTCAGTAACTTATCTTGTGGCCGCCACTTTCGGTTGCTCAGCTTTCCTGACAGCTTATTTCGGTGGCTAGGCCTATGTTATGGTGAGGTTCTCCTTACTTTACCTGCGTTTTGCCTTCTGCTTTGTTAGTTGGTAAGCCATTTCATATTTCGTCATTACTTTGACAGGAATTTTTGTTATTGCTTAATTTTCGTCCGTTTTGGACTTCTAAATTTTGTCCAGTAACTTATCGCTTGGCCGCCATTTTGTGTATCAGCGTCGCTGACAGTTACTTGGCTAGGCTTTAGCAGGTATCTACCAGTCCGTAGGACTTGTCGTGGTTTCGAATTTAACATGTTTGTTATGTTTTGTTCGTTACTCTTTCTGCCTCGAACAAACACTTTGTGGGGCAGTCATATACTGTTGTACGTCCTGTTTCTTCTCCTCGCCTTCTCTGCCGTTAGCAGATCAGGTGTCTGAGTTATCTTTGTGAAGAAATTTTCGCGTTCCAAGCCTGCGTCTTCCGTTGGTCCCGCTGTCTGTGGGCGACGTCACCTTGTTGGCTTCTTTGACGCTTCCGGCCGAGACGTTGTCTAGGGCGGATGTTTTGCTTCTTCGTCTTCTACCGCTGTGGTTGGCGATTCAAGTAAGTCGAGCTGGTCCACAGGCCCTCGTGAGGCCGTCGGACAGTCCCTGCTGGGACACAGCTCTTTTCGGCGGGTTCACGACCCGCAAACCCCTGTTCAGTCGCACCCTGGCTTCACTGAAGACCATTGTGTGGCTGAGCAATGGCGGCAGTTGGTTCCGGCTACTTCTCCGACGTACGCACCCGCTGGGGTCGTTTCCGGAGTTGTCTAGCCGTTTCCGACTGCTGCGCTTCCGGCACTCGCCGGAAGCATAGGTCCCCCGATGTACGCACCCGCTGTGGTCGTTTCCGGGGTTGACCAGGTCCCCCGATGTGCGCACCCGCTGTGGTCGTTTCCGGGGTTGACCGGACGTTGCCCCCCGGGCATTCGTCCTCTGTTCAGTCGCACCCTGGTTTCCTCGAGGACCATTGTGTGGCGGAGCAGTGGCGGTCGCCGTTTCCGGCGCTGCGCTTCCGGCACTTGCTGGAAGCATAGGTCCTCTGACGTACGCACCCGCTGTGGTCGTTTCCGGAGTTGACCGGACGTTGCCCCCCGGGCATTCGTCCTCTGTTCAGTCACACCCTGGCTTCCTTGAAGACCATTGTGTGGCGGAGCAATGGCGGTAGCCGTTTCTGGCGCTGCGCTTCCGGCACTCGCTGGAAGCATAGGTCCTCTGACGTACGCACCCGCTGTGGTCGTTTCCGTGGTTGACCGGACGTTGCCTTTAGGGCATTCGGGCTTCTGGCCTCCGTCCTCGCATTCGGCGCTTCCGCTTTTCGCGGTCTCGTCTTGTGCTTTCCGGCTCCGCCCGGATTTACTGCTCCTTTCGCTTCCACTTCCTCCCGGATGTCGGTAGCTGAGGAGCAACGCCAGCCCTTCGGGCAGGTGTTGTCTCAGCCCTGGCCGATGTAGTCAGCGTTTCAACCTTCGGTTGTCGCGTCGACTGCCGTTCCGGTTCCTGCGGCTGCAGACTTGCCGTCTTCTCTCTCTTAGCCTGGTCGAGGCATGAGTTAGGACGACGTCGGGGGGGGACGAATTTCCGGTTTTCCGGTTATGCCGTTTCACCGGCCTTCCACCAGTACGTGGACTTCGGTTTTTTCGCCGGTTGTGTCGGACATTCAGTCTGTCGTCAGCGATTCCACACGTGCTGGTTATTGGGAAAAAGGCTTAACGCTGTCCTCTAAGCTGCGGCAGAGGTCACGTCGAAGGTTTTCCCGGACGGGGTTTCGGCCTCCTACACTTCCTGTCTGGAAGCATAGGTTCTCCATCACAAGCGCACGTAGTGGCTTGTCTGGGGTTGATCGAGGACTGGCCTACGGGCGTTCGGGTTCCGGCCCCAGTCCTCTTCTGTTCTGTCTCACTCTTGTTCCGTCGTGGGCATTTGTGTTTCACAAGTGCGGCAGCCGTTGTCGGCGTGGTGTTTCCGGTTTTACTGGAAGCATAAGTCCTCCATTTCAAGTACACGTTGCGGTTTTGACTGGAGTTGACAGAGGACTGGCCTACGGGCGTTTGGGCTTCCGGCCTCAGTCTACTCTATGCAACTTTCGCTTCCGTTTTTTGCGGTTTTGTCTGCTGCATTTCCGGCTCTGTTCGGATACACTTCTCCTCTTCCTGACACTCCTCCGGAGGTCAGTGGGTGAGGAACAGCGGCTGGCCTACGGGCATTTAGGCTTTCAGCCTCAGCCGGGGCAGTCTTCACTTTACCTGTTGGGTGTTGCGTTTACTGCCTATTCAGTTCAGGTGGCCCTGGACGTTTCCCCTATTCACGACCGTCAGTAGGGGGATGAGTCAGGTCTTTTTCCGGTTGGATGGTTTTCCGGTTTCCGGTCATCTCATTCATCAGTTTACCACCAGCAACTGTGACTTCGGTTTGCGTTCGTAGCTGAGCTATTCTGGTTCTCAGTCTTTAGTCAGCAATCGAACACGTTCTGGATTTCCGTCGAAGCTCAAGCTTCGGCTCAGGATTTCCCTTGGGTGCATCGACATTGGTGGCTTCCTTGTTGGTTGACTTTGTTGTCGATGTCGGACTCCCGTTCCGTGAAGATAGGATGTTTTCCTACTTCCGGTTCCTTAGTCACCTTTTGTAGGTACCACGGTTTGCAGGTTTTGGCTAGGCCATCTCCTCCCGAAGGTGGTATCTCTACTGTTTTGGTTCTGCCGCTGTTTCTACTATGGTTCAGTTCCGGAACATGCTCAGCCTTGGCTGGCTTCGGCTACACGGGCTTCACCTTTTGTTCCTTCTTGCTTATTCAGCCTTTGGAACTTGCCTCCTTTCTCTACTCTGTTGGCCAGCCCTTGCTAGGGTGAGCATGGAGCAGATGAGGCTGCCCTTCCTTCACTACGCTCGTTCGGCGGGTGTCGGAGGGACTCGTTTCTTTCGCTTTCTCAGTTCCCTGAACAGTCAAAGAGAGTCGCTTAAACTTTGCCTGCAGTAGAGATTCAGTCGAATAGAGATCACCAGGTCTCTGACTGCTTTACAAGGGTTGAAGGAAGGTAAGGCTAGCATACTCAGAAACATGCTTAGCAGAAGCATGCTCATTCCTCTGGTTAAGCTAAGCTGGCAGCCAATAGGCAGCCTTGGCCGGGCAACAGCCATTCCACGTTGCGGCGATGGTGGTTGTTGCCTTCCCGTTTCTTGTGGCTTGTGGGGTTCTCTGGCTTCAGGTTACCCCTGTTTGGCCACAAACGTTTGGACTTTGGTCCTTGTTGTCTTTCATCGAGTCGGACTCTGTCTTTCTCTAGTGATCAGACGTGTTCTGGTGTTTCGTCCAAACTTAAGGTACGCTTGAGTTGGCCTCGGAAGTAACATTCAGGTTTTCCTGAGGGGGCATTGTCTTGGACAATGGATGTTTGAGGAGTAGTTCTTTGTGGCTTTCCTCCTCTCTCTCAGGTTTTGGCTACTCTTCTCCTTCGGGCAGAGGTTTAGCTAAGGTTCGGTTCCTGTGACTTCAGTCTTGGGCCTTTCCTCTCTTCTTCCTCATCTTAGTATGAGGCGAGTCAGGATGACGTCTGTTGGGTCGGGTTTCCTTACAGTCGCCCGGCTACAAAAGGCAACTTTGTCTAGGGCGGTTGTCCGTTTTTCTCCGCGTTGGACTCTGTCTTCAGACAGGGACAGACGCGCTCTGGGTTTTCTGGCCAAACTCAGGTAGGCTCTTGATTTGGCTAGGAAGTTAACTGCCTGTTTTTTCCCTGAGAACTCTGGTTTCGGGAGTCTTATGGCTGGCTGGCTTCACGGTTTACGTTTACCAGTCTTGGTTTTCTGCTTTCGGTTTTTGATTCACTCTCGATTACCTTCAAGCAGACTGTTTTGGGAACATTCTGGCTTTTAGCCATTTTGCTTATGGTTGCCAGTCACATCGGTTTTTGACCACCGTGGGTCCTCACTTCCGGTAGCTTACGCACAGTCGTAAGTGGCTGCTGTCGGGTGCTACCTCTCTCCCTGCGTTCGCAGGGACTGGTAGGGGATAACTGGCGACCTTCTATTTGTGAGTTTTCTCTTCGAGGTGAACTCTGGTACTTAGTGCTTGGATGTCTCTCTCTCGCTCTTTCGTGGGGATTGGTCACTCTTATTTTGAGCTGACTTCTTTCTCACAAGCCTTTTGGGCTTTACTACATCCCAAGGTTTGCAGACTTTGGCATGGTTGTCTTAAGGTCACCGCGGGGGTTCGTCCTTCTCAGTTGAGGGGACAACCTTACGCACGGATCTTCTCAGGACATTAGCATTTCCTTCCAATAAAAGGGGGGGGGGGGAAGCTTGTCTTTCCCTTGGCTCGCCAGGGTTATTAATCCAAGGCTTGGGTCTATTCCTGTGCTGTTTTTTACGGCTAGGAGATTGGAAGAAGTGCTGAGCGCAGCTTTCTGGATCTCTGAGGTTGTCTCTTTCGCTTTTCGCCTGAGATACTTCTCGGCTGTCAATCAGGACTTTCCTTGGTTCCCTCACTGCCTGTTGGCAGTGGGCCAGCCCTGGCAAGGGCTTTTGAGTGGGTTAGATTTTCTTTTCCACTGGGACCGCCCTGATTCTTTGGCAGCGGTCCAGGTTTTTGGCAAGGTTTTTTGAGTGAGTTAGATTTTTCTTTCCCACCGCCTTGTTGTTGTAATCTGCTACATGTGATTCGGAGTAGGAATATGTAATTTAATCGAAAATTTTATTGTAAATTTTCATTTAATAAATATACCTACCCGAATCACATAGTATATTCCCTCCCGCCAACCCCGCTTTTGATTTGGAGAATTTATTCTTTAGGTCGAATGATATGAACCACGTGTTCAGTAGCAGTAGTGACATGGCATGCACGAGGGGAGGTAACTCCCCGGGTGTATGGGCATTACCATGGCTACGTTTACACTTTTGTGGTTGGGGTTGCTTCCCTTAGACGGTTAGCCTGTACAGAACCTAGCATCTCCGATTGTGTCAATGCTACATGTGATTCGGGTAGGTATATTTATTAAATGAAAATTTACAATAAAATTTTCGATTTCATCTTATCAGTCTCTCTCTCTTTCTCTCCCTCAGTCTCTCCAAATAGTGTTCTACGTGTGTTTGTGTTTTCAGGTTGTGTACATTACGGGTTGATCGAGACCTGCGAACAAAAGAAAAACAAACCTTTCACGCGCACGTGCCCCACTCAGTCAAGAACTTTCATGCCACGATCGGTATCGTCAAATTGGCCACGTGCCTAAAGAGGTTAAGTGTCTGACCAGTCAGTATGGCCAGTCAGGCGTGCAGTTGAACACTCGAGTCCAGCTAATTGCGATCTCTGCTAGACGGTCCGGGTGGCCACAGGCGCCAATCAAGTGCTTAAACTGCGCTTGAGTCTTCTGCAATCTAGGCAGGCATGCAATTTAACACTCGAGTCCCGCTAATCGCGATCTCAGCTAGACGCCCCGGATTTTCTACAAGCGCCATGAAGTGCTTTCGGATGAGACGAAAAACCGAGGTCCCTTCATGTGCACTACATTGGGGTGTGCACGTTAAAGATCCCACGATTGACAAAAGGGTCTTTCCTGGCAAAATTGTATAGGCATAGATAAAAAATGTCCACCAAAATACCCGTGTGACTTGGAATAATAGGCCGTGAAAAGTAGGATATGCGCCGAAATGGCTGCGATCTGCTGGCCGATGTGAATGCGTGATGTATTGTGTAAAAAAAATCCATCTCACACGGCATAAATAAATCCCTGCGCCTTGAATATGTGCGCGATATAAATTGCATAAAAATATAAAAAAAAAATTAAAAAATCCCTGCGCTTAGAACTGTACCCACGGAATACGCGCGATATAAGCCTCATATTGATTGATTGAAGTGCTTCAGCTTCTTGCGTTATAGCAGGTGGCAGTGTACGTTTGTGTCTGTCTGTGTCTGATTAACTAGTAAGTTTGTGACGACGTATGAGTCGGAGAAAAAAGAAAAGAAATCGTCATCTGCTGATAAAAGAAAACGTGTCATCGCAGTTAATCTTTTGAGAACTTAGTTGCCAACAGAAGCGTCACACTTGCGAGAAACGCAGTAACACATACACATGAACATTGTAGCACAACCACATGCCAGGCGTGCGTGCGCACATGCACACACACACACACATGCACGCACATACACACATGCACGCACACACACACATGCACTCATACGGCAAACGCACACATGCCAACATGTGGTTGTGCTACAATGTTCATGTGTATGTGTTACTGCGTTTCTCGCAAGTGTGACGCTTCTGTTAAAAACATGCACACACACACACGCACGCACGCACATACACACATGCACGCGCACACACACATGCACTCACACGGCTCACAGGCTTTTTGTGACCAACAAGGGAAATAACCGTGTTTTTCTCTGACTCAGAAGAGAACGCGGTTTCTTCCCTTTAATTGGACCCCCAAACTGCATCGTGAATCGGATATATCGCGATCAAAAATCTTTGGACCCCAAAGACCGCGAGTTCGTGGAAGTCTGCTGTATTCATAGTAAGGATGAAAATAAAGTGAGATCGTTGTGGCATTAAATAGAGCTTACGAGGTAAGCTTGCATGCCCATTTCTGTTGCAGGTTCCAAGTACTACATAGCTATTTTTGCTTCTCTGACCGTGTTTGTTGGATTCTATGTGGTGGCTGCTCTCATTGGCTGTATCTACCATGGATGGTGAGACTTGTACACAGGATCTAGATGTGGAGGGGTGGGCGGATGGGTGGGGGTGGAACTCTGCTTAAAGATATGAATAATGTTTGTTCTGTTAAATTTAAGTAACTGTATGGTAGCTTCTTTAAAGTGGTATTTACATATTGAAATAAGTCTGTTGCTCTTGCCTTTATCAGTTCACTATTGTTACTTTCTTGTACGTTTCAGTGGCTGCCATCGCAACATCAGTGATCTGAGTGATGCAGAAAAGGGTAAGGCAGATGTTTCACATTAACATCTCTAGTTCGATGATGCAAGTCACACTTTGTTCTTACAGTATATTCCACTTCAAAAAAAGACTTGAATTATTGCAATAGTGCCATACAGATGGTGAAGTGAGAGTTCAACTGAAATGGCCGGCGCTCACAGATTGTTTTAAACAAATGTTTGTTGGTATGGCACTGTGGTAGTCAGTGTTAGGAGACATTTCCTAGGAAGAATATGTATACTTATTTGTAGATAATGTGCTGGTGGGACGACCTTATCCTGTTTCCCTCTCTTCACAGTTTTCATCTTTATTTGTTTTTGTTTTTTTAACATGTAAGTCTTTGTACTTCCTTCCTGCATACATGCATCGTATGTGACATGAAACTTCACGTTATCACACCACACTATACACTATACACTATACAGGGCTTCTGCTGCCTTGATGGCTATTTCTCCTTGTCAGGCTTGCGGGTGGTCCTTATCAAGAGGTGGTTGCCAAGGCTTTTGTCATAAATATGGTTTGTGCTTTTCTGAAAATAAATACAACTTGCATGCAGTCAGACACTCTTGTGTTATCTTTTCGTGGCACAGACAAACTGCTGTGCTTTAGCTATGAAGGTCAGACCAGACCTCAAGGTCACAGAAGAGGTTGGAGTGAACGCAGCACAGCGTCGACAGGTGATAGAAGTGATGGGATGTCTATTCATAGTGCATGTTTCTAACTGCATGTAGCTGTCTAACATTCTTCTCTTTGCTCCCAGCATGGTGCTAGCTTTGGCTGATTTCTGTCTTCTTTAAATATAGGAAACTCTGTTTGTTTTCAATCCTTTCTTGTTCGCTTGCAATTCATCTTATTTATTTATTTTATTTGTCTCTATTTGCATGCAAATGTTGTATTCTTTTCTGTTGGTGAAGTTAACATGAGCTTTGTTTGTTTTGGCGTACTACTGATATTTTCTGCTCTTCTCTTTAAGGGTGATATATTTGCAGATGCTTTTTTTTTCAACAATGCCATTTGCAGATTCATTTCTAGCGTACTTGTTCATGGTTTCTCACCAGATTTTTGAAGTTGCTAAATAATGAACTAACCTGTAGTATCTGTGAAGTGGGTCTATTTTGGTAAAGATAATAGACAAAGGGACAACGTAAGGTGTCCTCTCTTTGGAGGCGTCTTTTTATCAGAGGTGCCTCATGCCGCAGGTACCACTTGTACATTTTCATCTAGGTAATCTGAAAAACAAGGGGAACATTGATGTTCTTTTGTTTGTCTTTCTACTTGGTTTTATATACGGCTATGCAGTTTTGTTTGCATGATAGTTTCTTGTGATTTGTTTCACACTAGGTCTGTGTCCTCTTTTGGCTCTGGATTTAAAGTAGCCAAGCCATTACCTACACATAATTTCACATCCAAACTATTCCCTCTGCTGATCTATTTTTAACTCACACTAAAACACAGCCGTGACCGTCATGGGCAATTTTTCTCACTTTTTGCACAAAAAAACTGGTTCCAAAGTTAGAAGACTTCGTGCAATTATGCTGTGTAGAGATCTAGTGATGCACCTTTGCAGTCCTAGTTTAGAAGGTTGCACGAAATGTTGTCATTATTTGTTTCTTTTGTGGTATGGGATGGAATGTACATGTAACTATAGTTGTCTAGTACATGTAGCTTGCTTTGACTTTGGACTTTTTGTCTTTCTCTGTTTTTCAGAATGTTTCGCCCTTGAATGCTGAGCTACTAGCCATGAATAATAATGTTCCTTTATGACTAGTAATATTAATGTTGTTGTTTATTTGATAGAACAAACAAGTGTATGCTTCTATTGTAGAGGGTACAGTACGTAAGGTCAAGCTCTGTCTGAGATGATCTGCTTGCTAAGTGTAGACAGGGATACATTTTGATAAGAAAATAATTATGTAAATAACTTTGTGTTTCTTTGTCCAGAACAGTTTTAGTCTAGCAAAGCTTTATATATCTATTGCTGTAGCTAGCTAATTATTCAGTTTTTTTGAACGAGTATAGAATTATCATGAAGTGTGCTTTGTTTTTCAGTTGTTCTTCAAAGAAAAACAAAATGTATCTTGTACATCAGTTTGTGCATTCATACAAGCACCCAACAAGCTAGCAAGCCATAACACTAGCTAGCAAGCGGCGTATTGAGATACACAGGGACTGACACAGACATTCACAAACATGCGACCACAGACACACATAGACAGAGGTACCTATGCGCAACCACACACACACATCTCAAACCCTCATATTCCTCACACACAAGTGCACATACACACATGCACATATCACATTCCCCCACATCACTCGCACACGTGCACATGCACACACACACACACACATACACACACACACACACACACACATACACACACACACGTGAAATCATAAACACTAACACACACAGACATGTGCACACAGAAACTAAAAATAACAAAAATAAGAGCAACAAGAAATTCCTTCGAGGTAGGAAAAACA
Organism: Littorina saxatilis; assembly: GCF_037325665.1. Lineage (NCBI taxonomy): Eukaryota > Metazoa > Mollusca > Gastropoda > Littorinimorpha > Littorinidae > Littorina > Littorina saxatilis. The sequence goes on along the minus strand of NC_090252.1, from coordinate 25,715,283 downwards.
CCCCCGTTGGTCAAAGGGAAATAACCATTCTCACTGCCACCAACTGAGAAGGTTATTTCCCTTTGACCATTAATATGTCACTCTTAAAGTCCTTGTAGAATCTTAATCCACCAATAACTCCCTAACCGTGTGTTTGACTGGTCCCAATTTTTGTAAGGACCGTCTCAGGAATGTATAGAACCTGTTCACCAAGTTTGGTGACGATCGGTCCGTTCATTCTTGAGATCTATATGCGAACACAAACACACAAACACATCGAGCGAAACCTATACACACCCCTATACCGGGGGTGTAACAACAACAACTAAACACTGAAGGAAACTAGGTCCATAACAAGAGAAGTGATTAAGAATAAACACTTAATGTCTGTCCTATATGCTAATCTGGCTAATCTGTTGTGGTGTTGTGTGTGCAGACAGCATGAGTGAAGCATCACTTTTGAGGAGTTCAGGACCGACGAGCTACGGTGCCGTGCCAACCACACCAGGTAGAGTCTCTGTGTCTGTTCACATCTGTCTACCTACCTGTCTGTCTGTCTTGTCTGCCAATCTATTTCTCTCTTTGTGTGTCTGACTTGACTGTCTATCTGTTTGCCCATTTGTCTGTTTCTTTTTGAGCCAGTATTTCTGTCAGTTATGTTACCCTGTGCCTTTCTGCATGTGAATGATTTTCATACGAAGTGTGTATGGTAGATTCAAGTAAGAACACCCATGGCCCAGCACATTAGATGCATATAGAGGATCTGGTAAAAATGTCTTGCTATTGTCATGAAATTATATGTAATTGCTGTCGATCTTTGTATACATGTAGTTGTTGATTTGGGTGTACTCTACATTATAATTTTATTGACAAGACCAGACACACAGTATTTACTGCAGTAAAAATGTTTTTGCACAGAGGGCATTGCTGAAATACATTGTTACACTAAAACAATGTTACAGTGATGGGGAGACAGAATCGTGAGCTGAGCAGTCTGGACGCTTCACCACGGAATGGTTCTAGCAGGCCGAGTCCTGACAACAGTGAGATTGACCTTGACACTTCTGACATTGACTTCCTGCCAGATGCTGACATGGAGAAAGACATTGTCAGAACTAAGGTAGGGATTGTTTTTTTTCATTTGTATGTAGATTGTTTGAGAAGGCTCTGCTTGAAAGAACTTGTAAGAACTTATTTCAAATACCGAAAGTGGGTGTGGCATAAATATGTCAATAAGTAGCCCATTGTGTGTGAAAGTACACTTGGCGTGTTCTATCAAAACAAAAAGAGAATACAACAGAAACCAGTTGGGGAATTCTTCATCACATTTTTGACAGCCTGTTGCTGACTTTATCAGGATGGCAATCAAATGATTAGTGTATTCTAATCATTTACTGATTTTGTAATTTGATCATAAGGACATAAGACCGGCACGGTTGGCCTTGTGGTAAGGCGTCCGCCCCGTGATCGGGAGGTCGTGGGTTCGAACCCCGGCCGTGTCATACCTAAGACTTTAAAATTGGCAATCTAGTGGCTGCTCCGCCTGGCGTCTGGCATTATGGGGTTAGTGCTAGGACTGGTTGGTCCGGTGTCAGAATAATGTGACTGGGTGAGACATGAAGCCTGTGCTGCGACTTCTGTCTTGCCTTGAAAGAGTCCCATTTATTTTGTGATTGAAATTGTTTCATCTGTACTGTAGTCATTTATTCGGCATAAGTTTGTCAGTGAGTTTTATGATTGAAAATATGTGGCTGTGTCTGTGCAGACAATGCTGTTTGTGAGCGACCTGGCCAGGAAGTCCCACAAGAAGCTGTCCAAGACTTTCAAGATCTACCACTGGTCAGTTAAAGCACAACCACTTGTGCAATGGGTTCTCTTCTCTTATTTTGCAGTGTAATTTGATTTGAAATCTGTCTAGATCTAAGCAACAAAGGGATGTAAGGGCTCTACATATAGACAACAATAGTAAGTGAGAGTTATGTGGAACAGGTCTCCTGGCATCTGAGGGAATAAAAAGCATTAAAACAAACAAATGACTTGCATCCCCTGGAGCTTGTTCATCAGATCGCATTGTTGCGCTTAACTCTCTTTATGGTCTGTATGGGTGCGCAAACTCTATCCTAAAAGAAATGTGAAAGCAATTTTAATTGGCTTTGGTCAGCATATCTCTCACAAGGAATGCCTAAAAGAAGTCACGCACACAGTTTTGTTTCCCTTTTGACAGGAATTTGCTGACCATATCCATATTCTACGGGTTGCCGGTGGCTCAGCTGGTGCTGACCTATCAACAGGTAAAGATGGTGTCATGGTATTTTACAATGCCGTACAGTGCAGCCCCCTTTTAAGACCTCCACAGATCTGAAAAAGGAGGGAGTCTTAAAATTGGGGTAAATTTAAAGAGGTTATAAACAGAAAGTCTGAGAACAACAGGGTCCTAAGAGTGGGGGGGGGGGGGGGGGGGGCACTGTAATGGAGTTGAATGCTGTGGTGGATGGTAATGGTAATCCTTTGTGAAGCAACTGTGACCTGGTCAGATAGTTTGCGTTAAACATGACACCGATTATGATACAGGATAAAACCTGGGTCTGTTTAAAATACCATCCTTCTCATGTAAACGATCCAGCTCACCAGCTGAGATGTGCCGAGGCTTTTAGGACCATCCTTCTCATGTAAACGATCCAGCTCACCATCTGAGGTCTACCGAGGCTTTTAGGACCATCCTTTTCATGTAAACGATCCAGCTCACCATCTGAGATCTGCCGAGGCTTTTAGGACCATCCTTCTCATGTAAACGATCCAGCTCACCATCTGAGGTCTGCCGAGGCTTTTAGGACCATCCTTCTCATGTAAACGATCCAGCTCACCATCTGAGGTCTACCGAGGCTTTTAGGACCATCCTTCCACTGGGACACATACTCAGACAAAATCACCTTGTGGTGGTGCTTGTGCTTGTGGTGCAGAGTGGGGACTTGGTCATGAATTCGTTTTGCATACTGACATGTGTCAAATCCTTGCCAGTTAAAGTTGAGACCCAAACCTGCAAGTAGCTGCAAGCAAATTTTGAAAATGTTTGCTAAACGCTGGAGCCACGGACTCACATTAGCAGCACATGGGGATGGTTTCATGGTTATCAATCTTTCCCTTGAGCACACTGAATAGGATGTATGTAAGAAGAAAATGTTTGCTTGACTGCTATTTACATAATAGAAGTGTTATAAAAAAAACAGAAAAACACACACACAACTAGCTCCCCCCCCCTACCCCCTCAACCACACCCACACACATACAGTTTTACTACTTATCATTTGAATATCAGTTGATGAAGTTGTGATGTGTTTGTGTCAGACACTGCTGCGTACAGGGGATGAAGACCTGTGTTACTACAACTTTGACTGCTCACACCCCATCCGCTACCTCAGTTCGTTCAACAACGTCATCAGCAACATGGGCTACGTCATGCTGGGCCTGCTCTTCTCCATCCTTGTGTGGCGCAGGTCAGAGTCTGCTCCTAGAATAGCTGATGAGGGAGGGAGGGGGAAGAAAGTGTCTTTCAATATGTATCTTTTGACTAAATGGAGGGAGGGGGGAAAACCAAATCTGATGTGACTGGGTGTTGCAAGGCAGATTGGTTTTAAGGACCAGGATTGACTGTATTGTTTTGACACAGAGACATGCTGCACCGTAAGTTGGTGCATGAGGACGAGCGGCTGGAGCGTCACTACGGGATCCCCCAGCACTACGGCCTGTTCTACGCCATGGGGCTGGCTCTCATCATGGAGGGCATCATGAGCGCCTGCTACCACGTCTGTCCCAACTACTCCAACTTCCAGTTCGGTCAGTGGCCCCGCTTCACGCAGCTTGCGTACACAGCACACAATATTCAATTAGCCAGGGGTCGGGGCAATCACTCCGTTTAGTTTCATATGGGGTTCACTCAGTCAATCTCAACGGTCGCTCTTCTTTCAGTATGGAGCATGACTTCCATGGGGTCAATTATGGACTATATCGGGTTTGGAATTCATCATCATGTTGCCCTTAAAAAGGCACCCACTCAAACATGCACGTGCATGTATAAAAAGAGTAAAAAATATAGATTGCAATACATACTCAAAAAGAATCTGCTTACCACTTTATTTTTTTCCTTTTCACTGTCTGTTGTGTGCACACATACATGTAAACGCACACACTCCCTGTCATCACTGTAGCTCACACTCACATTTCTGCAAGTTCAATTTGGTGAGAGGTGTTTGCGCACTTAGATTATATGCAGTGCTGTGGGTTGTGCTTGTATTTCTGCGAGCTTAGAATTATGGAATTTGTGTTTCAAGATCACTTACAATTCTTGGAAGATCATGGTTTGAAACTGTACATTTTTAGCACTGCTATGATCATAAAATTGTGTTTCTAACATGTTGTTCAGCTAAAACCATGTTTGTACTTGCAGTCCAAATAATTGTAGATAGGTGTCATTTCGTTTTGCACATGCATGTAAGATGTTCTTTCAAAAATGTCTGTGAAGATGAGTATTATGTAAGAGTGTATTTCAGACACGTCGTTCATGTACATCATCGCGTGCCTGTCCATGCTGAAGATCTACGAGACGCGGCACCCTGATGTGCAGGCCAAGGCGTACCAGTCGTACTTCTCCATGGCCGTCATCATCTTCATCGCCGTGCTCGGCGTGGTGCGTTCTCGGCCCTCTTTACATTCCACTGCTCATTCTCTGTAGCATTTGTTAAAAGGATAGTGAACAAACTGATATTCTTCAAATTGCTTTACTGATGGTTTGTGTTCGTGTGTGTGTGTGTGTTGTGTGTGTGTGTGTGTGTGTGTGTGTGTGTGTGTGTGTTTTGAAGTCTGATTTTATATGTTTTCTTTGTGCTTCTTTTGATGTACCATTGTAATATTACTGAGTCTTTGCATGTGTGTGTCTATGTCTGTCTGTCTGCATCTTTTTGTGTGTCAGTGTGTCAACAGTCGAAAGGTAACATATCTCTTTTTCAAGGGGGTGATGTGAACATGTTATCTTACTATATTGATAATGCCTTAGACTGCATTTTGCAGTCTATTTTCAAAGAAAATCTAGAATGTCTTTTCCAATACAAGCCAGACAGGGTTATGGTGCTTTGTGTACAGGTGTACGGGTCCAACATGTTTATGGTGCTTTGTGTACGGGTCCAACATGTTTATGATGCTTTGTGTACAGGTGTACGGGTCCAACATGTTTATGGTGCTTTGTGTACAGGTCCAACATGGTTATGGTGCTTGGTGTACAGGTCCAACATGTGTATGGTGCTTTGTGTACGGGTCCAACATGTTTATGGTGCTTTGTGTACAGGTGTACGGGTCCAACATGTTTATGGTGCTTTGTGTACAGGTGTACGGGTCCAACATGTTTATGGTGCTTTGTGTACGGGTCCAACATGTTTATGGTGCTTTGTGTACAGGTGTAGGGGTCCAACATGTTTATGGTGCTTTGTGTACAGGTGTAGGGGTCAAACATGTTTTTGGTGCTTTGTGTACAGGTGTACGGGTCCAATATGTTTATGGTGTTTCGTGTACAGATGTACAGGTCCAACATGTTTATGGTGCTTTGTGTACAGGTGTACGGGTCCAACATGTTTATGGTGCTTTGTGTACAGGTGTAGGGGTCCAACATGTTTATGGTGCTTTGTGTACGGGTCCAACATGTTTATGGTGCTTTGTGTACAGGTGTAGGGGTCCAACATGTTTATGGTGCTTTGTGTACAGGTGTAGGGGTCCAACATGTTTTTGGTGCTTTGTGTACAGGTGTACGGGTCCAACATGTTTATGGTGTTTTGTGTACAGGTGTACAGGTCCAACATGTTTATGGTGCTTTGTGTACAGGTGTACGGGTCCAACATGTTTATGGTGCTTTGTGTACAGGTGTACAGGTCCAACATGCTTATGGTGCTTTGTGTACAGATGTAGGGGTCCAACATGTTTATGGTGCTTTGTGTACAGGTGTAGGGGTCCAACATGTTTATGGTGCTTTGTGTACAGGTGTACGGGTCCAACATGTTTATGGTGTTTTGTGTACAGGTGTACAGGTCCAACATGTTTTTGGTGCTTTGTGTACAGGTGTACGGGTCCAACATGTTTATGGTGTTTTGTGTACAGGTGTACATGTCCAACATGTTTATGGTGCTTTGTGTACAGGTGTACGGGTCCAACATGTTTATAGTGCTTTGTGTACAGGTGTACAGGTCCAACATGCTTATGGTGCTTTGTGTACAGATGTAGGGGTCCAACATGTTTATGGTGCTTTGTGTACAGGTGTAGGGGTCCAACATGTTTATGGTGTTTTGTGTACAGGTGTACAGGTCCAACATGTTTTTGGTGCTTTGTGTACAGGTGTACGGGTCCAACATGTTTATGGTGTTTTGTGTACAGGTGTACAGGTCCAACATGTTTATGGTGCTTTGTGTACAGGTGTACGGGTCCAACATTTTCTGGATATTTTACGCCATGCTCCACATGTTGAGCACCCTGGTCATCAGCTTCAACATCTACTATGTGGGCCGCCTCAAAGTGGGTCAGTACTTCATGTTGGATTGTCCTTGTGGAGATATTTTCTTGACTTACTGTACATGTTTTCTGTGACTTCTGTTCATACTGTGCTTCAGAAAATACAGTCATACAGCTAACTGTTACACTCTACAGTCATACAGCTAACTGTTACACACTACAGTCATACAGCTAACTGTTACACTCTACAGTCATACAGCTAATTGTTACACAATACAGTCATACAGCTAACTGTTACACTCTACAGTCATACAGCTAACTGTTACACACTACAGTCATACAGCTAACTGTTACACTCTACAGTCATACAGCTAACTGTTACACTCTACAGTCATACAGCTAACTGTTACACACTACAGTCATACAGCTAACTGTTACACTCCGCAGTCACAGCTAACTGTTACACACTACAGTCATACAGCTAACTGTTACACACTACAGTCATACAGCTAACTGTTACACTCTACAGTCATACAGCTAACTGTTACACACTACAGTCATACAGATAACTGTTACACTCTACAGTCATACAGCTAACTGTTACACTCTACAGTCACAGCTAACCGTTACACACTACAGTCATACAGCTGTTACACACTACAGTCATACAGCTAACTGTTACACTCTACAGTCATACAGCTAACTGTTACACACTACAGTCATACAGCTAACTGTTACACACTACAGTCATACAGCTAACTGTTACACACTACAGTCATACAGCTAACTGTTACACTCTACAGTCATACAGCTAACTGTTACACACTACAGTCATACAGCTAACTGTTATACTCTACAGTCATACAGCTAACTGTTACACTCTACAGTCATAGAGCTAACTGTTACACACTACATCCATACAGCTAACTGTTACACACTACAGTCATACAGCTAACTGTTACACACTACAGTCATACAGCTAACTGTTACACACTACAGTCATACAGCTAACTGTTACACACTACAGTCATACAGCTAACTGTTACACACTACAGTCATACAGCTAACTGTTACACACTACAGTCATACAGCTAACTGTTACACATTACAGTCATACAGGTAACTGTTACACACTACAGTCATACAGCTAACTGTTACACACTACAGTCATACAGCTAACTGTTACACACTACAGTCATACAGCTAACTGTTACACACTACAGTCATACAGCTAACTGTTACACACTACAGTCATACAGCTAACTGTTACACACTACAGTCATATAGCTAACTACAGTCATACAGCTAACTGTTACACACTACAGTCATACAGCTAACTGTTACACTCTACAGTCATGCAGCTAACTGTTACACACTACAGTCATGCAGCTAACTGTTACACACTACAGTCATACAGCTAACTGTTACACACTACAGTCATACAGCTAACTGTTACGACCTACAGTCATACAGCTAACTGTTACACATTACAGTCATACAGCTAACTGTTACACACTACAGTCATATAGCTAACTACAGTCATACAGCTAACTGTTACACACTACAGTCATATAGCTAACTACAGTCATACAGCTAACTGTTACACACTAGTCATACAGCTAACTATAGTCATACAGCTAACTGTTACACACTACAGTCATACAGCTAACTGTTACACACTACAGTCATACAGCTAACTGTTACACACTACAGTCATACAGCTAACTGTTACACTCTACAGTCATACAGCTAACTGTTACACTCTACAGTCATACAGCTAACTGTTACACACTACAGTCATACAGCTAACTGTTACACTCTCCAGTCATACAGCTAACTGTTACACTCTACAGTCATAGAGCTAACTGTTACACACTACATCCATACAGCTAACTGTTACACACTACAGTCATACAGCTAACTGTTACACACTACAGTCATACAGCTAACTGTTACACACTACATCCATACAGCTAACTGTTACACACTACAGTCATACAGCTAACTGTTACACACTACAGTCATACAGCTAACTGTTACACACTACAGTCATACAGCTAACTGTTACACACTACAGTCATACAGCTAACTGTTACACACTACAGTCATACAGCTAACTGTTACACATTACAGTCATACAGCTAACTGTTACACACTACAGTCATACAGCTAACTGTTACACACTACAGTCATACAGCTAACTGTTACACACTACAGTCATACAGCTAACTGTTACACACTACAGTCATACAGCTAACTGTTACACATTACAGTCATACAGCTAACTGTTACACACTAGTCATACAGCTAACTATAGTCATACAGCTAACTGTTACACACTACAGTCATACAGCTAACTGTTACACACTACAGTCATACAGCTAACTGTTACACACTACAGTCATACAGCTAACTGTTACACACTACAGTCATACAGCTAACTGTTACACATTACAGTCATACAGCTAACTGTTACACACTAACTGTTACACACTACAGTCATACATCTAACTGTTACACACTACAGTCATACAGCTAACTGTTACACACTACAGTCATACATCTAACTGTTACACACTACAGTCATACAGCTAACTGTTACACACTACAGTCATACATCTAACTGTTACGCACTACAGTCATACAGCACACTACAGTCATACAGCTAACTGTTACACACTACAGTCATACAGCTAACTGTTACACTCTACAGTCATACAGCTAACTGTTACACACTACAGTCATACAGCTAACTGTTACACACTACCGTCATACAGCTAACTGTTACACTCTACAGTCACAGCTAACTGTTACACACTACAGTCATACAGATAACTGTTACACTCTACAGTCATACAGCTAACTGTTACACTCTACAGTCACAGCTAACCGTTACACACTACAGTCATACAGCTGTTACACACTACAGTCATACAGCTAACTGTTACACTCTACAGTCATACAGCTAACTTACATACTACAGTCATACAGCAAACTGTTACACACCACAGTCATACAGCTAACTGGTACACACTACAGTCATACAGCTAACTGTTACACTCTACAGTCATACAGCTAACTGTTACACACTACAGTCATACAGCTAACTGTTACACACTACAGTCATACAGCTAACTGTTACACTGTACAGTCATACAGCTAACTGTTACACTCTACAGTAATACAGCTAACTGTTACACACTACAGTCATACAGCTAACTGTTACACTCTACAGTCATACAGCTAACTGTTACACACTACAGTCATACAGCTAACTGTTACACACTACAGTCATACAGCTAACTGTTACACTCTCCAGTCATACAGCTAACTGTTACACTCTACAGTCATAGAGCTAACTGTTACACACTACAGTCATACAGCTAACTGTTACACTCTCCAGTCATACAGCTAACTGTTACACTCTACAGTCATAGAGCTAACTGTTACACACTACATCCATACAGCTAACTGTTACACACTACAGTCATACAGCTAACTGTTACACACTACAGTCATACAGCTAACTGTTACACACTACAGTCATACAGCTAACTGTTACACACTACAGTCATACAGCTAACTGTTACACACTACAGTCATACAGCTAACTGTTACACACTACAGTCATACAGCTAACTGTTACACACTACAGTCATATAGCTAACTACAGTCATACAGCTAACTGTTACACACTAGTCATACAGCTAACTACAGTCATACAGCTAACTGTTACACACTAGTCATACAGCTAACTGTTACACATTACAGTCATACAGCTAACTGTTACACACTACAGTCATACAGCTAACTGTTACACACTACAGTCATATAGCTAACTACAGTCATACAGCTAACTGTTACACACTAGTCATACAGCTAACTACAGTCATACAGCTAACTGTTACACACTACAGTCATACAGCTAACTGTTACACACTACAGTCATACAGCTAACTGTTACACACTAGTCATACAGCTAACTACAGTCATACAGCTAACTGTTACACACTACAGTCATACAGCTAACTGTTACACACTACAGTCATACAGCTAACTGTTACACACTACAGTCATACAGCTAACTGTTACACACTACAGTCATACAGCTAACTGTTACACACTACAGTCATACAGCTAACTGTTACACTCTACAGTGAGAACCCCTCTTTTAGACCTGAAACAAACAAAATCATAGAAAATCGATGGGAGTCTGAAAATGAAGGAAAACTGAAGAGGTTATGAACAGAGAAAGCAATAAGCAATTTATAAGTATTAAAGGGGGAGGGGTCTACTGTACTGCTAACTCTTTTCTGTCATGCTCATTGCAATGTGGGTGTGGGACTTGAAAGAGAAATGTGTCATGTGGTGGTGTTGCAGATCGCTACGTCTTGAAGCGCATCTTTCTGCTCATCAAGACTGAATGCTGCGGCTGTGTCAAGCCTATGTACATGGTAAGTGCACATAAGGTGTGTGTGTGCGTGCATGCTTTGTGTGTGTGTGTGTTTGTGTGTGTGCATGTATGTGTGTGTGTGTGTGTGTGTGTGTGTGTGTGTGTTTGTGTGTTTGTGTGTGTGCATGCATTTGTGTGTGTGTGTGTTTGTGTGTGTGCATGCATTTGTGTGTGTGTGTGTGTTTGTGTGTGTGCATGCATGCGTGTGTGTATGTGTTTGTGTGTGTGTTTGTGTGTGTGTGTGTGTTTATGTGTGTGTGCATGCATGTGTGTTTGTGTGTGTGTGTGTTTGTGTGTGTGCATGCATGCGTGTGTGTGTGTGTTTGTGTGTGTGTGTGCATGCATGCGTGTGTGTGTTTGTGCTCGAGTGTGTGTGTGTGTGGGCATGCTTGCAAACGTGTGTTTGTGTCTGTTTGTGTGTGTGTGATAATAATGAAAATGAATGTACATGCAAACTTTCGAAGTGGTTTGAGAATGTTTAAACGAATGGTCAACTCAAAGAATGTCTCCTCAGAGAAAGTGACAGGAAGAAAAATAAAAAGTGACTGTTGAAATGCTTGATGAAGAGACCTTTGACGTGACGTGTGCTGATATTTTTATCTGTCTATCAACAGAATCGTTTTGTTATGCTGCTGGTTGGAAATCTCATCAACTGGGCCTTGTAAGTGTTTCGTAATTTTCCAGTTTTTGCACCCCATGTCTCTGTTTCCCCCCTCTCTCTCTCATTTAGTGTTTACCACATCCAACTCTGTTTCCCCCCTCTCTCTCTCATTTAGTGTTTACCACATCCAACACTGTTTCCCCCCTCTCTCTCTCATTTAGTGTTTACCACATCCAACACTGTTTCTATTTCTTTAGCCCTTTTCCCTTGCCTGCTGATCTTCTCACTCGTTTGCTATGTCCTTGTTGGTGGTCCAGTAAACGTTTCAGTCATATCATAGCTGACAGTTAAGTCACTTTCAACTGTCCAGATTTTCTTTAAAGGACAGCATGTTCTTTTGTTATAACTGTGCTGTTTGTCTTTCGTGTAAGATAGTGGACTGTGGTATTAAAACAGTAGAGAAAACAGCAAGAACCAGTGTCTCATTCTTTTTTTATAGTCTGGCCAAGGAGCAGATGGAGGACGTTTTTGATTATTAAAAAACAAATTGAGGCAACTTTTATATATTTTCAAGAAGAAAAGTTGGGAAGGGATGATTATTACTATCTTCTGTTAAAATGACTTTTTTTCAGCTTTTACAGTTTGAGCCCTGTGCACGTACATTTTCACAAATCAAGAGGCAAAGCCCAGCTCACATTAATACCCAAAACAAGCCCCTTGCTCAATGTCACATTTTGAACTCTCGTGTTTCTTAAAACTGTGACGCTCATAGGACAGAACCTGACCGAGGAATGCAGTGAAATGGAATTTGACAGGTGTGAAAAAATGTGATACCGGCACAGTGGTGAGATCAGTGGGGAGCGTCAGTGAGGCTCGTACTAGGGTAAAGCAAAAATTATCAGTGATAGCACTTAACCCTTTTAATACAAGATAGTACTAATCATCTTCAACCACTTTTCTGCTTTAGCACTATATAATAGTTGCTTTGATTTTTTGAAAATAATTTTTAAAAAACGTCCTCCGCTAGTCCCTTGGCCAGACTTTACCTATATTTTGTCGGCTGTTGATAGCTGAATTCTCCAGGGTGACTGGAAAAGAATGATGGTTGGTAATATGTTGTCAAGATCGACATAATTTGTAAACAATGTGTAATTCTCTCTTGCACATGCATTTTCTCTCGCGCTTTCTTTCATTCTGTCTGTCTGTCTGTCTGTCTGTCTGTCTGTCTGTCTCTCTCTCTCTCTCTCTCTCTCTCTCTTTCTTTCTGTCTCTTTTCAGAGAAGGATGCTTGAACTAAAAAGAACCAATAGAATGTGGTGTGGAAGAACACTTTGAAGTCAGTGTAGATGCAGTGTGGAATGTGTGTTTTCAGTGCACTGTACGGAGCCATTGTTCACCCGTCAGACTTCGCCAGCTTCCTGCTCGCCATCTTCATCGGCAACCTGCTGCTCTATCTGCTCTTCTACATCATCATGAAGGTAACACTGATCGCTGTGAGTCTGGAGATAAAGTGTCATGATCAATCTCTATCTCCTCTTCTACATCATCATGAAGGTAACACTGATCGCTGTGAGTCTGGAGATAAAGTGTCATGATCAATCTCTATTGAGTTGGAGGCAGTTTGTCACGTCAATTTAGGACTTTGCCTGGAAAGGTTGTGTTCTTTTCATCAGGATAATGTTTTTGTTTGAGAATCATAAGTTGAAAGGATCTTTCTCTTCGAGGTTTGAACATTGAATTGGAGTGTGTTACAAATGCCCTGTTGTTACACGATCTACCTGCGTACATTTACTCTTAAAGGGATTGTTTGCAGTAGGAGAAAGAGGGTTTTTTAACCTTTGAAATATAAAATGTGAATTTCAAAATAGTTTGATTAGTTATATCTTCTCTCTTAGCATCGGAAAAGAGTTCATGGAATATTGATTTCACGTCATTTTTCTGTTTATTCATTCTTCAGTGGCTGCTAGAGGTTTTGGTGGAAGCTCATCTTGTATTCAGTTTGTGTCTTTTAGAGAATGATGGCTGTACCCCCAGAATCAGAAGCATAGCAGCGCTTTCCCTTACTGCAGTCATGTATTTGGAGTGCTTATTTCTCTTTGTCATTTGATCTGGATCTTCCAGGCATGGTCCTGAATTGATGTAGAGTAAGTTGAATTCTGAAAGAAGAGCGACTGTTTGAGGTTCACTCAGTGGGACAGTGAAACTGATACGGGGCTATATGGGGTGAAGCTATTGACAGACTGATTGGTTGTGCAGCTGCTGGCCCGAGAGAGGATCAACGGGCTGACCATCCTGTGCATCGTGGCGTCCGGCGTCACCTGGGCCTTCTCCCTCTACTTCTTCTTCCAGCACCTCACCTCCTGGCATGTAAGTGGCACAAATACACACACACGACGTATGCATGCACACATGCACACGAACATGCATGCACGCACACACCTGAAGACACACACAGGCACACTAACACACTCACACACACATGCACAGACACACTAACAAACATGCACAGACACACATACACACCTGCCTTGTAACTAGCAGTGAGAGAACCTGTTGTCAAACAAATCCAAAAACAACAGTAACAGTAAGATGTTGTTTTCTTTAAGAATCCAAAAAGAAAGGTTAATTTCTACAAAATGTCACATGGCAGGGTAAAAAACAGTGTGTCAGGCAACACTCTCACTATAAGCTGACCGTGAGAGCAAGGAGTTGCCCAGATGAAGGCACATGTTGTGTCCATGTTTCTCCAGTATATATCATTAAACATAAGTATTCACTATTGGTTTTCCTTTTATTATTGTACTTTGATTAAGTTGAACAAAGTCGTTTAGAGTAATTGTCAGCTATGAAATTAGATGTAAATAACTATTTCATGTTTCTGTTTCCAGCTGTCTCCTGCTCAGTCTCGCCAGGGCAACCGTTCGTGTATCTTGCTGGACTTTTATGACGCACATGACGTCTGGCACTTCCTGTCCTCCATCAGCTTGTTCCTCTCCTTCCTGGTCAGTTGGTGTACACTGTGTGTGTGTGTGCCTTTGTGTGTGTGTGCCTTTGTGTGTGTGTGTGTGTGCCTTTGTGTGTGTGTGTGCCTGTGTGTGTGTGTGTGTGTGTGTGTGTGTGTGTGTGTGTGTGTGTGTGTGTGTGTGTGTGTGTGTGAATGTTGGCATGTGTGAATGCATTCCGAAGTCTTGTCCATGAAGGGAGCACCAAGTTATGAAGTGCATTGAGTATTTGAAATTCATGGGTTTAAAAAAAACAAAAAAACCAAGCTAGACTGAAAATGGCAGTATTGTGGAGATAGGGTTATCATTAAAACAATAAACAAAAAGGGTGTGGCAGATGTAAGCAAAATTTGAAATTGAACTAGTGAGGTGAAAGATGCAAAAAAAGTCAAGGCTTGAAAAGTTTGTTTCTTTTCAGGTTTGTTTGCATGTGTGTGTGTGTCCATTCCAGTTCTGTTCACTCTGTGCATTTATTTCTTTTCCAGATCCTTTTGACACTCGATGATGACCTGTCCCTACAGCGCCGAGACCGCATACCTGTCTTTTAGTGGCACTCTCTGTGTAAAGGGCTGGGGGTGTGAATGCTACAAAGGGGACGAGGGGAGTGGTGTGATTTGTGTGTTTAGTAACAATTTACATCATGACAAGCCATGCTTGCAGCCTTGATCTCCTAGGATAAATTGTGTGTACAGAGTACATTCCTCCAGTCTAAGAAGGGGAAGCTTCGTATAATTTTACTTCTGTGTGTGTACATGTCCCTGTGTGTGTATGTGTGTGTGTGTGTGTGTGTGTTTAAACTGTGTTGTGAGACAATAGATCATAGTGATAGACAGCTCAATGTTGATGTATGTTTCAAGATAGTTATTCGCCCATTCAAATCTCTCCACAATAGCAAACTTTCAAGAACGTTTTTCTTCTTGACTTTTAAGTTTTTGCTGTTGATTTACAGAAGCATTATTTGTTGTTGACAATGACATAGCACAGTTTCTGTGATATTTTATGTTCTCAACCCAGACCATGTGACAAGTCACCAGTGTGTCAGGACTTTAGCAGATAGATTTTGTGCAATAAGTGGCAGTGATAGAGATACCTCAGAAAGGCAATGTGCCACCAGTCGACCAGCTGTAGTGTAATTTAACAGGAGAGCAGAGTTGGACCATTTCGTTTTTTATTTTCATTCTTGCAGAATGAAAATGCCTTGTTCTTTTATTTGTTTTTGTTGTCTTTGTAGGCGCCAGGAGACGGATTGTTCATAGCTAGGTCACTGTTGTCTTTATTTAGAATCTTTACTTCCCTTTGTTATACAGGGATAAAAGTCGAGAATTTTCAAAATTAGGAAAAGCTGTCTTTGGGTTCACATAGCCCAAAGCTGTTCAGTTTTCTTTTTGAAAATGTTTTCCTCTTTGGATATTTGAAAAATTCGGAAAATGTGTCAGAAAATGAGTTTTCAAATGAGGAATTCCTGATGTGTGAAGCTTGTGAAGAGTGCCTGTGTGATATTTTGTTGTGGCCTGTTACCTGTTCACGGGTGAGAAGTTGAACTCCTGCTTCCTAATTCTGGATGTGTACATTTCTTTAAAAATAAACTTTTATTTACCTTGTCACATGTTGCCCTAACGGATGGAATGCCTATTTGAATTTGAGGACAAGCAATGTCTTCATTTTCTCATTTTTGTTTACTTTTGAGACCAACAGGTCAAACCATAGATCTATACAAACTACTGAGATTGTTTTCTATTGTCTTTCCATACATGTTTTCCATTTTGTTTTTTGACAATTTGTCAGATTTTGTTCCTGTTATTGTGATTCTTCTTCTTCTTCTTCAGCGTTCGACGATTATTATGATTAAATTTGTGTTGAGTGTAAATAAGATGCTATGCGATGAGGTTGACGTGAACAATGATGTGTGTATTTGCTGCTAGTTCTGGTGCCAATCTTAATAGTGCGATTGTGATGACAAGAAGCTCCTCCGAAAACGGCGTATGGCTGCCTAAATGGCGGGGTAAAAAACGGTCATACACGTAAAATTCCACTCGTGCAAAAAAAAAACACGAGTGTACGTGGGAGTTTCAGCCCACGAACGCAGAAGAAGATGACAAGAAGTAATGTTTGGGTCAAAATGTCTACTGGAACCTTGTTTCTCTTGGCTTAGCTTTTGTTGAACTGCACATACTGTGCCAAGTTTCACGCTTGATTTGGCTAACA
The DNA here is from genome assembly GCF_037325665.1 of Littorina saxatilis. Classification (NCBI taxonomy): domain Eukaryota; kingdom Metazoa; phylum Mollusca; class Gastropoda; order Littorinimorpha; family Littorinidae; genus Littorina; species Littorina saxatilis. The sequence goes on along the minus strand of NC_090252.1, from coordinate 25,698,554 downwards.
CTCATGATTCCGAAAGAATTCAGTTACATTGCGGTATCACTATCAGACTCTTAATTCATAATACCCACACTTTAATCACACGTTTGCTCTAAATGGGTCGCTGTGCTGCTGAACCACTCAAGTAATGTTTAAGATCTTCCCATGTTTTTGCTACCTAGTTGCTTGAACAGTGCGCAGAACGGAAACAGGGGTATGTCTTTGATACAGCAAAGTAATGAAATTCTTTTCGAATCACAGATGTTGGCCTGATCAAGAGCCAGGGCTTGGCATCACTGCTCATTCTCATGTGTCAAACCTGGTAACTATGCTTATTAGAATTAGATTTAAGAAAAAAATCTCAGTTTAGCACTAACTTGATATGTGAGGCTTATAGTTATGAGGCAGTGAAGGTTTTATGAATTTATACCTGCATAATATTTTTATATGCCGTTATCATGCTGTTGTTTTGATATTTTCTGTTTGTGGAGATTATAAAAAAACAAAATACATTGTTTGACAGTCATCTGTCTTTCAATTACGGCTTTGTATTTGTATTTATGCAACTGAATAAAAAAACTGTTTAAAAAATTTTTTTTTTACAAATGTTTGGATCCCAGAAAGGGAAGTAAGCACTCTAACTGGATAGACAACAGGAGGTGAGAGTTGTGCGGAACCAGTCTCCTGAGAGAATAACAAGCATTGAAAGGAACAAACAACTTCATCCTCAAATTGAAATTAAGATGATGAAATTGAACATGATAGTCGTTTTTTTCAATTCAATGATTCCGATTCTTTAGCTACTTGCATAGAGCGCTTACTTCCCATTGATACAAAAATGTTTCAGCAAGATAGTTGATACAATTCCACACTGCACAAAGCTCAGATGTACTTCACATTTTTATTCAAAGTAGAGAGCAGTCATTACAAGTAAAAATTCAGCAGTTACCCGACACAGAAGAAATCACAGTATAATGCACACAACTCGACACTCATAAAAACTTATGATATTCACGAAAATATCAGATAAAACCCACCATCAAAATATATTGCCCAGTATAAAAACACTTAAGGCACTGATCATGTATGCATGACACATTCTCTACGTTTGAGCATGTATGCATGACACATTCTCTACGTTTGAGCATGTATGCATGACACATTCTCTACGTTTGAGCATGTATGCATGACACATTCTCTACGTTTGAGCATGTATGCATGACTTATTCTGTACGTTTGAGCATGTTTGTCCTTTGTGCAGCTGATGCATTAAATCTACGGGGTGTCAGTAGTAACATTGGCATGCAGTGCTTACTTGAGTTTCAAGTCTTTGTTTTATATTTCTGAAGTGTCTTTTACAATTAAAACAGCACAGAGTATGTCTACATGTCCCTTCTCATTTGAGACACCTAATATAACACAATGATTTTCTTTGATTTGGCTCAGTTAGATATTAAGGTCTGCTCTATCATCCCTCCAAGTTCAAAAGTTGTCAATGCCTAAAGTGAGGTTCAGAGTCGTATTGTGTAAAAAAATTCCATCTCACACATAAATAAATCCCTGCGCCTTAAATACATGGGTGCAACCTGGAAAATTCCAAAAACCGGCAAAAGTTGGGGTCCAGCTTTTTTAGTATTTAAAATGCCAAAAAAACCCTCTCCTGGAACAAAAACATCGGCAGCCGATGAAACCAAAAACCGGCTGCCGGCGTGTAGCCGGCAGAGTTGCACCCATGTGAATATGTGCGCGATATAAATTGCATAAAAATAAAAATAAAATAAAATAAATAAATCCCTGCGCTTAGAACTGTACCCACGGAATACGCGCGACATAAGCCTCATATTGATTGATTGATTGATTGACTATGGTTTGCATCAGAATAATTCGCAATCTTTCTGAAAGTGTCAGTCACATCAGTCTTGGCTCACCCACTTTCTCTAATCCTCGTCCGATTCGATCATGATGCGTGCGGTGCGCCGCCCGGTGGAGGGGGACCTGGGAGGGTTGCTGACAGACTCCACGTTTTCATACACCCTGGGTGACACAAAGTTATCGTAGGGCAGCTCCTCCAGGGTAGGTCGCGGACGGTTGAAGGCGCTGGGAGGTCGGCGCACGGACCCATCGCTAGGCAACGCTGTGGTGACCGGTGCGGCTGCCAGGGGAGCGGGTTTGCGTGTCACGGGTTCAGGGTCAGCGTCAAGTTCGGCCGTCTTCCTCGCCCGCTTCTTCTTCTTCCTCTTCTCCTTCTTGGGTTCAGCATTGTGGTCGCTCATGTGGACCGACTTCTTCTTGACCCTGCAAAGTTTAGTGGGAGTCGTTGAAACCCCAGGATACAGCTCTAACAGCCAGTCATGGTAACTACACTTGGCTTTGTCACATCGCGCACTATCACACTTCACATGACATTTCTGTGCAAGGTCTTCTCTGCAAACCTTGCACATTTCTTTTCTAAACCTGCAATGTTTTTCAGTTATGAATGTACATATAATGCATGCATTACTTTCTTTTGTTAAAACTCCCAGCAAACATCCCCTCCTTAAAAAGATCTGAATGGGTTCTCCTAGTCACAGGCAGAACATTTACACCATAAGTCTAACCCAACATAAGTTTACACCACTCAACAAAATGAATCAGGTTTTTTTTATGACATGGACATTTCATATTGTACCAAAATTCCCCTTAAAGATATTGTACCAAAGTTCCCCTCAAAGATATTGTACCAAAGTTCCCCTCAAAGATATTGTACCAAAGTTCCCATTAAAGATATTGTACCAAAGTTCCCCTCAAAGATATTGTACCAAAGTTCCCCTCAAAGATATTGTACCAAAGTTCCCCTCAAAGATATTGTACCAAAGTTCCCCTCAAAGATATTGTAGATATTGTACCAAAGTTCCCCTTAAAGATATTGTACCAAAATTCCCCTCAAAGATATTGTACCAAAATTCCCCTCAAAGATATTGTACCAAAGTTCCCCTCAAAGATATTGTACCAAAGTTCCCCTTAAAGATATTGTACCAAAGTTCCCCTCAAAGATATTGTACCAAAGTTCCCCTTAACCCTTTCACTGCCAATCAAAACTTACTTATGTGCATTCCTGATTGCCAGGGAATTTTGGAGTTGGGGGTGTAATAATTCACACAAAATTCTAGCTCCAAACTGGCAGCAGGTAGGTAAGTAAACCCTATGTTATTTTTAAAGGAAATTGAACCAAGAATCTGTTTTTAGTGTCTTAACATGGAAATAATAATTAGTTTGGCTTATAATGATGTTCAAATATGAACTTTTGAAAAATCAGTCCGGCGCATCTTCTGGTGCCTGTGGATCAAACACAGGTGGCTGTTTTGCTTGCTCGAAGAAAGGATCATAATCACTGTCATCTACCTGTTTCCAACGAATTGTCCGAAAGAAGATCTCCCCGATCCCCTGTCAGTATCCATAATCATTTGCACCGCCTGTAGCGTCAGTCCGTCTTTGTTTTTCCCTACTAGGGCCCGGTCGACTGTCACCGTTAGCCATTTTGACGAGTCGAGCCTTCTCTCCCCTTCCCTGCTGCCAAGGCCGAAAATAGCCTTCAGACGCAAAACCGGGTCACCATTTATGTTTATTCCTGAGAATGAGGTATCCTACCAAGCCATTGGCTGGTATTTGTGTGTCAGCAGTGACGTAGCATTTCTGAAAAATTCTTGAACTCAGCTGACGGGTTAACCCGTCACGTAGGCGCTGCGGCTGCACAGGCACATGACGGGTATACCCGTCATAAGGCAGTCAAGGGGTTAAAGATATTGTACCAAAGTTCCCCTCAAAGATATTGTACCAAAGTTTCCCTCAAAGATATTGTACCAAAGTTCCCCTCAAAGATATTGTACCAAAGTTCCCCTCAAAGATATTGTACTAAAGTTCCCCTCAAAGATATTGTACCAAAGTTCCCCTCAAAGATATTGTACCAAAGTTCCCCCCAAAGATATTGTACCAAAGTTCCCCCCAAAGATATTGTACCAAAGTTCCCCCCAAAGATATTGTACCAAAGTTCCCCTCAAAGTTATCATTATTTTTTTCAACTAAAGTGCTCATAAAAAAAATATGCTCCCGAAGTTTCCTTCAAAGATCACATCTTGCCAAAGTTGAGCCAAAGTCATAGACTTCGCAGACGTGCATAGCTGAAACAAAAGCCCCCACCCACCTCCTTCCTCACCCCCTCACGCAACTGTCAGCTTTGTGTTGAGTCAAGGTATTTAGTGTCCAGCGTACTCACGTTCCGTTGAGCTTCTCCTCAAAGACAGGGACCTGGAGGGAGATGTTGGTGTGCACGCTGCCCTCCTCCACCCAGTCCCCCAGCAGGTGCTTGTCCTTGCGCGACCTCACCTCAGACAGGTCGTAGCTGGCAAACTTTATCCTCGTCTCGCCAAACCTGCCAGTGCAGCACACGCAGCAATATATGTGAATATATCCTACAGTAAGACAGTGCACACAGGTCTGAGAGGTTGTAGCTGGCAAACTCAGGCCTGGGAACAGAAAGTATCTAAACAAGAAGGAAATCAAATCAGCGGGGCGGTGGTATAGACCCCTGCTGGGGTCCAGGGGCAACGCCCTTAGTGGGGGTCAGGGGGCACAGCCCCTTGAAGCTGAAGAATTTGCACCAGCAAAACTTTTCATGGTGTCGGCCATACTTCAGAACATCATACAAATGCTGCACAACACAAACATCATGGGCACTTCACAATACAGGTGATGAAACGATGAAACATTATCAAGGGTTAAGTGAGACAATCCCCCAACCCCTACAACCCCCCACCCCCCAAAAAAAAAGACTGGTAGCAGACCAAAGTAGCAGAGCAAAATTTGCTGTGGTTTTCTCAACCTTAGCATGAAAACAGGATAAACTAATTCCTTGTAAGATATAACAATCTGTACTGCCCCCATGTTAAATTCCAAACATTCATATCACGACAGAAAATTGTGTGGTGACAATATTTATCTGCCCATGCTGTTGAGATCACACAAAATGACTGAAGCTACAGTACGTGTAATGTGGTGAACATATTGTGAAATATAGAAGTGAAGTGTCAGACACAGTTAAACTTAGCGATTCTATGACACACATGTAAAATGTCACTGACCTGTCCACATGGTGCCAGCCGGTCTTGTCTTCTGGCTTGATCTTGGTCACCAGACGGGGGCCTGTAACATTGACACAATCACATTACTGGCGTCACAATGCTCTGAACAGGGGCCTGTAACATTGACACACCAATCACATTACTGGCATCGCAAACAGGGGCCTGTAACATTGACACACCAATCACATTACTGGCATCGCAATGCCCTTAACATCTAGGGGCCTGTAACATTGACACAACAATCACATTACTGGCATCGCAATGCTCTTAACAGGGGCCTGTAACATTGACACAATCACATTACTGGCATCACAATGCTCTTAACAGGGGCCTGTAACATTGACACAACAATCACATTACTGGCATCGCAATGCTCTTAACAGGGGCCTGTAACATTGACACAACAATCACATTACTGGCATCGCAATGCTCTTAACAGGGGCCTGTAACATTGACACAACAATCACATTACTGGCATCGCAATGCTCTTAACAGGGGCCTGTAACATTGACACAACAATCACATTACTGGAATCACAATGCTCGTAACAGGGGCCTGTAACATTGACACAACAATCACATTACTGGAATCACAATGCTCTTAAAAGGGGCCTGTAACATTGACACAACAATCACATTACTGGAATCACAATGCTCTTAACAGGGGCCTGTAACATTGACACAACAATCACATTACTGGCATCGCAATGCTCTTACCAGGGGCCTGTAACATTGACACAACAATCACATTACTGGAATCACAATGCTCGTAACAGGGGCCTGTAACATTGACACAACAATCACATTACTGGAATCACAATGCTCTTAACAGGGGCCTGTAATATTGACACAACAATCACATAACTGGAATCGCAATGCTCTTAACAGGGGCCTGTAACATTGATACAACAATCACATTACTGGAATCACAATGCTCTTAACAGGGGCCTGTAACATTGACACAACAATCACATTACTGGCATCGCAATGCTCTTACCAGGGGCCTGTAACATTGACACAACAATCACATTACAGTGGAACCCCTCACAACGACCCCCCTCTCTAAGGACTACCCCGCCACAACGAGCCTTTTTTTTTTAACCGATGTTTTTCCTTATATAGTTGTCACCAGTGTAGCGACCACCCCGCTCTAACGTCTAAGGACCGACCTAACAGCTTGTGTAACGACTTTGTCAGACAAAGCCAAGACTCAGTCAGCGTAACGCATCACTGACAAACCGGTTATAACCAGTTATAACCGTCCTGCGTAAGCAAAGGCACTAATTAACCGCTGAGAGGTGTGATGGTTGGGTGGGCTGAGTAAACATCACAAACCAATCATCGAGAAAACAAACTCACGTGACCAACACACACCGTTCAATTCAGTCAGAATAGACAGTCTTTGGACAGAAGAGCAGTGGAGATCGACATGACGTCTACAAAGAAAAGAAAATATTTAACTCTCGAAAGTGAATGTTGTGAACAGACACAAAAAGGGAGAAACTGCCATCGCAATTGCAAAAAGTCTTGATGTTGGAAAATCGCAAATTCAAAGAATTATCCAACTCCAAGAAAACATTCTGAAAAAGGTGGGGAAGTGGTGACAAGGCAGTGAACGCACTCACCATGCACTGACATCATACGAAAGCAGCCACTCAAACACAGCACAGAGGCAGGTGTGCAGATGCTTTGTGAGAATAAGCGTTGAAAACCAGTTTGAATAAAAAACCAGCAGATAGAGCCGCATGTCATAATCATTCTTCTTGTCTGGCTTTATTGACTGCATGCCGATCTTGTGGCAGTGACTTTTCACTCTTCAGTCGGACTGTACACAAACCGTGCCGCTCTCACTCTCCCTCACTGACTTCCCTAAGCCCTGACAACTGATCCTTGGAAATTGTTTGGAAGAGTACACCTCTCTATTTCTCTCCAATGCTCTTCCTGCTGACTTCAGTGACACCGGACACCCCACTGAGTTTAGCCAGCTACCCCCCCCCCCCCCCCTCTCTCTCTCTCTCCCCCCAGCCATGTTTGGTGCTATGGCCAGAGAGGTGTCACCGGCTAATTGAGGCCAGCTGCACTGTTCACTCAGAGCAAAACTAGTTGACTGTGTCTAACTTTTGACAAAGCAACACAACTGAAGGGTTCACAGATTAGGTAACCGACTCACTGGTCAAGGCTGCAGGGAAACAAGAGTATCTTGTCAATGAAAGAGGTTACACACAGATACGCGATGCTGAGAACGGTGGCCGATTTTTCACTCTCTTTCTCGGAGGGCCTTCATCATTGCAGGGACTGCTGTAAAGAAATGCTTGCTCAGAAACTAACTCTTTTTGCATTGAAACATGCACCAGAACTGGTGGACACCATCGACAATGTCAAACATGACATCGAAGCAGTTTGCTTGAGGAAACGGTCGTCAGCAACTCAAACTTCTCTGTTTTCTTTTTTTAAGAAAATCTGAGGTGACTTTCTTTGTGGCCCCGCCCCCTCCCTCTGTAAGGACCCCCCTCCATAAGGACCGATTTTTGTCAACATTTTCAAGGTCGCTAGAGAGGGGTTCCACTGTACTGCCATCGCAATGCTCTTTACAGGGGCCTGTAACATTGACACACCAATCACATTACTCCATGGCATCACAATGCTCTTCACAGGGGCCTCTTGACGAGGTGCTGCAAGACGCAATGAGACCGTTTGAAGAATAATATAGGGGAAGAAAGGTTAAGTGAGTACTTACACCACCTGACGAGGTGCTGCCTGAAGCAGAAGAAGAGGACGAGGCAGACGAGGATGATGAGCAGGATGAGGCCTAGCACCAGCAGCAGGATCTGTGTCCACGCCAGTTCGTCCTCCTGTGTGCTCGCCCCGATGCTGGCTGTGTACGTGTACATATACATTGTTTAGCAATCTGTCATCTTTTCCCCAAATGTTTCGTCTGTCAGCATGCTGTAGGATGAGTGTGGGGTCGGGGAAACAGATAGCAGTGAACACACATGACCCTGTGCTCGCCTCTGTCCTGGCCGTAGTGCACATATAATTTTTAGAATTGTTATCATGTCCTGGACGTCTTGTCACATAGCCATGGAGGGAAGATTTGACAGAGAGAAGTGAATGGATAACACATACCAGTCTACACAAATGAAGAAAATGCATAATCAGAAAGTCTATATGCTTCAACAGCTTTGCAATAGCATTCAAGATTTACAAGACGTATTAAATCAAATCTTGAAGCTTTGGATCTGAGTTAAAGTTCAACACTTAACAATTGTTGTTGAAATTAAAACCAGCATGTCTTCTTATTATGTTTACAAACCAAAGTTTCTAAAAATAATTAGCAATCAGCAAAAAGTCGAAAGAGGTGAGTACCACTACCGCTAAAGTAACAGACTGTCACCTGTATGTTGTAACACAGAGCGATACACAGGAAATCCAGCGGACAACGTGGCCCAGACTTACGTGCGGCGGGAGAAGTGGGGGCGACGGTGGTGGAGGCCAGGGGGTTGACAGAGCAAGACACCCTGGCTGTGGCTCCCTCTCTGGCGGTGCTCTCCAGGATGGCGCAGGCATCACAGAAGTAGCAGCCGGGGTTCTCTGAGTAGAACCCCACAGGGCACGGCAGGCACAGGGCTTCTGTCATGTTGTAGTAGCTGCCAAACTGGCACAGCGCTGAAACACACACATACAGGTGTTATGTACATATGACTATTGTAGTGTAGAGTTTTAGAAATGTACAGGCAAATCTGGGACATGTTGTAATGTTCTGCACGAGCAGCTTAAAAGATGCACCCTGAGTCATGTTTGGCAAAGAGAAACAGCTCAAATCTGAAAAAAGAGTCATAGACAGGTAAGAGATGTGTTGAGTCAGAGAGTTTGTCTTTCCTATACTTACAGTTGGCGTTATTATCAACTCAATATTGCTTGTTCGGGATATTGAAGCAAGTGGGCCACATTTAACAATGTGTACATGGCCCTGAATAACAACATTCTAACTTTTTCTTCTGGCTATAATTTCAAGAAACAATGATTCATATAATAAAAAATGTACAGTATCAGTACAAAAGAGATGCCTGACAAGACTAAACACTTATCGTGAGCTATAAAATGACACCCACTTGTACACTCGGCGTCAGACTGGGCGGCGGCGGTGGGCGTGGTCATGCCTGATGGACAGGCCTTGCAGGGCGTGGTGGTGCTCGTCCCTTGCTGGTCAAGCTCGTCCATGTAGCTGCCCCGTGGACATGCGCTGCACGCGTTGTTGTCCGTGTTGTAGTAGTGACCCAGCCCACAGGCGACTGTCACAAAACCACACACACATGGTGAAAAGTCTGACAGCATTTTTCTAAGCTCCTACTTTCCGGTTAGTGTTGATGTCAATAAATCTGTTTATACACATACTTACTCATACATACTCGCACATGATCCCCACATGTGGACAAAAGTCTTGCCTGCACACACACACACACACACACACACACACACACACACACACACACACACACACACACACACGCACGCACGCATACATGTTGTGCGTAGGCAACCGGAAGTGCGGAAATCACGGTGGCCAAAGCCTGTTGTGACTGGTGACCCTGAACAAAAAAGGCTGAAAGCCATAGTGCCCGCAGGTCAGTCTGCTTGTGGGTAATTGAATGTGAATCAAAAACCCAAAACAGAAAACAAGACTGATAGGCATAACCAGAAAACTGGGAAGCCAACCTGTCATAAGCCTCCCGAGACAAAGTGTTCTCGGGAAAAAACTGGAAGTTACTTGCGCGGCCAAATCAAGTGCCTTCCTGAGTTTGGCCAAAAAACCAGAACGCGTCTGTCTAACTCTGAAAGACTGAGGGTCAGACGAGGAGACCGACGGGCAAACGCCATAGTCATAGTTGCCTGTGGTAGAAGGATGACCGGAAAAAGGAAACCCGACCTAACGGAAGTCGTCCTGACTCACCTCATGCTTAGGATGAGGGTGAAGAGAGGAAGAGTCGAAAACCGAAGTCACAGGAACCGAAAGTGCCATAGTCGACACAGCGAACAGGCAGGAGACTATTGCACAGGCTAAGGCTGAAAGCCGTGATGCCCGTAGGACAGCCATTGTTCCGAAGTACCCACAGTACGCAGGTAAACTTAAGGAACAGAAGTTTCGGCTGACGATTAAGATGCTGGGCTATGAGCCCACAGCGAAGAAACCGGAACATTAGCTAACCCTCTGTCAGAAAGAGAGGGCTAGCCAAAACCTGAGAGAGGTGGCAAGCCACAGAGGATGACTCCTCAACCCGGAAATAGGAGAGTTCCTCCTTAACAATCCGGCACTAGGCCAACCGTGCTGGTCCAGGTGCTTGTGGCAAAAAGGGAAAAACGAGGTAACCTGAAGACAGAAACCCCACCCAAACGGAAATCGTCCTGCCTCATCTCCTGCATAGGATGAGAATGAAGAAAAACATTGTCGAAGTCCGAAGCCACAAGAACAGAGAATGCAAAAAAAACACACCGCCGACAGGTGGAATGGCTGTTGCACAGGCTGAGGCTAAAAGCCTGGGTGCCCTTAGGTCAGCCGTTGTTCCAAAAACCCCGATGTACTTACATAACCGTCAGTAAGAGGAACAACCTTTCCGGTTAAAACCGGAAGTGCGACAGAAGAAGCAGCTCATGGCTGAAACGATTGTTACACTGACTGAGGCCGGAAGCCAGTATGCCCAAAGGCCAGCCCTAGATCCGACCAGAAGAGACCTCGGCGGGTGCTCGAGCCGATGGACCCTGTTAAGATCGGACTGAAGCATAAGAATGTGAAAATATGCATCCGTCAGATCGATCGAAGTCGCCCGACCTCACCACTCTCACAATCCATTGGCTGTCTACAGAGACCATCCAATTAGAAAGTGCAGGGAGGGGACCCCCGCCATCACCAAAGTGGAGGGCGGAGGGGGGGGGGGGGTGAAATCGGGAGCACTTCATTGGGGGGTGAGGCTAGCTGCTAGAGCTGCCCCTCCCCCTGCCCGACACTGATCTTTTCTCGAAACTCGAGAACCAGGCAGAGACTGCCTATTGGCTGCCGGTTTAGCTTGGCCAGAGGCCTGAGCCTGCTTCCCCTGAGGAGGCTTGCTCTGCTTCAACCCTTGTAGAGAGAAGTCGGAGACCTGCTGATCTCTGTTCGACTGGATCTCCTTTCTTCTGGTATCAAAACCAAATGTTCGAAAAGAGATCCCTCTACCACGGGCAAACCTCAAAGTGTCTCTTTTAGTCTGCTCAGTGAACTGAGAATGCGAGAGAAACAAGTCCCTCCGACACATGATTGTATGAGCGTAGTGAAGGGAGGACAGCCTCATTTCAATCAATCAATCAATCAATGAGTCTTATATCGCGCATATTCCGTGGGTACAGTTCTAGGCGCTCTGCAGTGATGCCGTGTGAGATGAAATTTTATACGGCCAGTAGATTGCAGCCATTTCGGCGCATATTTACCTTTCACGGCCTATTATTCCAAGTCACACGGGTATAGGTAGACAATTATTAACTGTGCCTAAGCAATTTTGCCAGGAAAGACCCTTTTGTCAATCGTGGGATCTTTAACGTGCACACCCAATGTAGTGTACACGGGGGGAGGTTCGGACACCGAAGAGAGTCTGCACACAAAGTTGACTCTGTGAAATAAATTTCCGCCGAACCTGGGATCGAACTCACGCTGACAGCGGCCAACTGAATACAAATCCAGCGCGCTACCAACTGAGCTATATCCCCGCCCCATTTGCTCTTCATTCACCCTAGCATGGGCTGACCAAAAGAGTGGAGATGTCATCAGCGTCCTGATCCGCACTAAGTGTGAAAGGATTCAGTGACTCAGTGAGAGAGCGCTCTGATGATCATCTCCGAGATAGAGGCAAGTTCCAAAAGCTGAAGTCCAATTTCCTCCGAAGCGACAAGGGTGTGGTCTGGGAACACAACACCCATGTCCCTCTAAAACTGCTTCACCAGCAGAGGAAGAAGTTCCTGCGTCACCGGTAAAGGTGTACGCGGAAGAGCAAAGGACGACAACAAGTTCCGACCCGGCTTCGGCAAGGTGAACTTCTTATGACAAGAAGGAACAAAAGTCGAAGCCTGTGTAGCCAAAGCCAGCCAAGGCTGAGCGTGTTCCGGAACTGAACGTGAAGAACGAGCAGCGGACCGGAACACTGGGGATACCACTTCCGGGAGGAGATGGTCTAGCCAAAACCTGCGAAAGGTGGTACCCACCGAAGGTGACTCTCGAACCGGAAGTAGGAATCCTCCTCCTTCGCGGAACGGAAGTCCGACATCGCCGACGGAGCAACCGAAGTGTAAGCCGCCGAAGCCGATGTACCCTCCGGGAAGTATCTGGAAGTAACCTCCGCCGCAGCTTCGACGAAAATCCAGAACATGTCTGATCGCTGGCTAAAGACTGTGCATCAGAATAGTCAAGCGACGGACACGGACCGAAGTCACAGTTGCTGGTGGTAGACACATGTTCATTTGGGGTAGAAATAGTAACGGACATAAAGGTATTACGTGCTTCGTCCGAAACAACAACACGTACAGGAGGTTTGGTAGATGAAGTCGAAGATTAGGTTTAACCTTACCAAGACATCAGCCTTGCCACGTTTTTATCAATGTCAGCCATGCTGACCAACAAAAATGGTGGCCAAACAATACAGTTACTGAAAAATTACAAGTCCAACAAGAAGGGCAAAGCCCATACGACTAACATGCTTGACCTTGACCTTTACAGCAATGACATCATACACTAAGAACTGCTTTACACATTTTTCCTACCAACAAGGTCAAGGTCATCCAAGGTCATGCAACACAAAGCTGTTAATTCAAGACATAGGAAGTACAATGGTGCTTATTGGCTCTTTCTACCATGAGATATGGTTACTTTTAGTGGTTCACTACCTTATTTTGGTCACATTTCATAAGGGTCAAAGTGACCTTGACCTTGATCATATGTGACCAAATGTGTCTCATGATGACGGCATAACATGTGCCCCACATAATTTTTAAGTTTGAAACAGTTATCTTCCATAGTTCAGGGTCAAGGTCACTTCAAAATATGTATACAATCCAACTTTGAAGAGCTCCTGTGACCTTGACCTTGAAGCAAGGTAAACCAAACTGGTATCAAAAGATGGGGCTTACTTTGCCCTATATATCATATATAGGTGAGGTATTGAATCTCAAAAACTTCAGAGAAAATGTGAAAAATGTGAAAAATAGCTGTTTTTTAGGCAACATTTATGGCCCCTGCGACCTTGACCTTGAAGCAAGGTCAAGATGCTATGTATGTTTTTTGGGGCCTTGTCATCATACACCATCTTGCCAAATTTGGTACTGATAGACTGAATAGTGTCCAAGAAATATCCAACGTTAAAGTTTTCCGGACGGACGGACGGACGACTCGGGTGAGTACATAGACTCACTTTTGCTTCGCATGTGAGTCAAAAATGGGCGAAAAGTCAGCAACTACAACAAAATTCCTGTCAAAATAATGACAAACAAGAGACAAAGCCTTCAAGGCTCCCGTAAGAAATCGACAAACAGTAACACAAACTCAATCACTCCGTCACACATACACACACACACAGTAAGCATAGGTGACATGGTGCAAGAGTGGGAGACGCTAGATCTAGATCTGTCTGTCTGTAGCCTACTTACGGGGACACGACTGCCAGATGGCCAGATCGACACTGCGCTTTCGACAGCGCTTCCTCGCGCAGACACTGAAAACACGCTGTGCAGATCAACCTGTAGGAAATCTCCTTTGGTATCTTCTTTATCTATTTTTCTGGAGCTGCTACGAAACCGAACAATGTGAAATCGTCTTCCCCGAATCGGCAAATGCAGCTCGGTTAGAACTGAAAAGTGAATCTATACCACAATCCTTCACGCGATCTGACCTAACCTTGACCCCTGACCTGGTCTTACCACTCGTGCGTTTCGATTCATTCAAAGATGCAAAGATTTTCGTTGTTGATACAAAGGGACTTGACGCTCACTTTCTGCACGCTGAGAACGCCACTTCCTACAGTGACGCTGAGAACGCCACTTCCTACAGTGACGCTGAGAACGTTCAAAAATACCATCAAAATATTAATTCTGCCCTACAGCGTTTTAGTTGGTCCATGATGGGTCCAACCATTTGTTTTCCTAATTTATGTCAAGCCTCTGATGCCAAGAAATTGAGTGAAGCCGACCCGCTTTGAATTTTCAACTGTAATATGAATAAGGAGTTACGCCCCTTATCCGTTCGTTATCAAAGCCTTGTGTAGGGAACGTCATGGCTTTGAGTTCAAAGTGACCTACGGGGTTTACCGCGATCACGGGCAAAAGCGCTTCCGTTTCTGGGCAAACTGCAACCGGTTCACTATAGCAGTTCAAAAACGTGTTCCGCAAGTAGTTTCGGGTTTTTTTTGGTCAATTTTTTTTATTTTTATTCTTCAAAATTGCGGATTGACGGAATTTCCGTCAGACTTATTTTCAGATTGACGGATTTCAGTCAATTGACGGGCTAGTTTCACCCATGCATACGTGCCGACGAAATGTTGATCATTGCTTCAATACTTTGAAGCTGTTGCTTGGATAATAACCAGGTAAAATGAGTATTTCGGTGTTCAGTCAAATGTTAAAGTTTCTATCACACACGCACGCACAGACAGACAAAAGTTAGCATCGCATAGGCTACACTTACATGAGCCAAAAAGGAACGAGCTCACCAACTAACGAAGCAGAAGGCAAGTAAGACGGGTATGTGGCCGGTGGGTGTCAAAGCAAATACCAGACAGAACAGCCACGAGAGCGCCGAAAATCAACAACCTTCTCCTCAGAGCTGAAAAAGAAGTACACACCAAGGGGAGGTAACTCCCCTGGTCTGGTGTCGTTACCATGGCTCCATTTACACTTTTTTGTGGTGGGGTTGCTTCCCTTAGACGGTTAGCGCTTTTCAGACCTTAGCATCTCAGACTGTGTCAATGCTTTATGTGATTCGGAGTAAGAATATGTAATTTAATCACAGGCATAGCCACACACACACGAACACACACAGTGAGCACAGTATAAAGAAAAGAATGTCAACTCACTGCAACAATCACCAAGAAGAGTTGTGCGTGTAGGGCAGGTGTTGGTTGACGTTATGACCAGGGACGACAGGTCAGGGACAGCATTTCCCTGCAAACACACCACACACAGCATTACAACCAATACACAACTTGCAGCCTCCAAAATCCATGTCCATTGCAAGCTCATGGTTCTCCTTCTCCAATGTACTTATGCTTCATTCTGTTTTCATCTACCAACCTTTTTCAAAACAAATTTCAATTCATCTCAAACTTGTCATAGCCGTTCTGGATAAGCATATGTTTTTGCCATCCATGAATGCAAAGCAAGCAGATCCAAGTGAAGCCCATCTTCACTGAAATCCCAGGCAGACCCCACCTGATGACTTCTTTTACACTACATTACTTCTTTATGGAAAAAAGAGACTCACATAGGTGAAGGAACTGTCATCAGCTGCAGCGATGGTTAAGATTTCTGTCACACTGCGCAGCACAGAGTTGTCAAAGTTGCGCAAAATGTCACTGAAACAGAACAAAAATGTTAAAGCAAGGGAAAACACAGCACGCACAATGTCACTGAAACAGGACACAGACAGGTTAAAACCAAGGTAAAATACAGCATGCACAATCAAAACTTTTAATAATATATTTTCATTTGATTAATATACTTACCCAACTCACATATAAAAGCATTGACTTCAGTCTAAGTGCTAAGACGCTGAAACTACACGGACCCTGTCTAGTGGGAGGTAACCCCCCAAAAATGCCGTGGGCCTGTTGCCACGGTTAGGCGTTGGCCGGGGTTACCTCCAATGACCGTGATACCGGTCATGTACAGCTCTCGTTGTGAAACCAAGACAGGCAATACGAGAAACAGGGCACACAGAGTGGTTCACTGATGTAACGGTCAAACAAACTGACAGATTCATTTCCGGTAATAGCTGCTAGCTGTGTTATGAACTTGAGCTAACCCTAAGTAAGATCAGATGAGAAAAATAGGAGTGTGTCAAAAAGTTATTGTCTTCTTCAAACTGGTGTGTGTCAACCTACTCAAGTGCAGTGAGGTAGACCGTGGCCCTGACGTGCTGCTGGAGACCGGGGGGACACTCGATCAACACCTGCACAGCGTCACACGACGCAGATCCGCACACTCCCTGCTGCCATTTGTTGTTGAGCCTGGTCAGGCTGGACCGTATGTTGCTAGGCAACGTGTTCTGTGCAGTGTTGCAGGCAGGCGACAGGCTCATGGTGTAGTTGAGTTCCATCACCACGTCGATCTTCGGCTTCTCGCATGCTGCAATCACAGAGGCACAATATCTTTCAACACTTTTTCAACTCAACTTTGTCAGAGAAATGTATTTTCAGTCTTCAGATGGATTGAATTTTCAAGATGTTTTACCTGTGTCATGGAAAGTAAACACCGTCTTGCTTCAGTTTTTCAAAAACCATAAAGAACTAATCTGAAGCTGTTGCTCTTCTCCCAAAATAAATACTGCAGTCCCTGCAATGTACGGCCCCCGGCGTGAGCGGACACCTGACATGTACGAACAGATTTGCTTGGCACGGAGTGTTTTTCAATGATAATTGCACCATCTTAAGCGGACACCTGCAAAACATGGACGCGGACACTAATGTATACATCTCAAGACAATTACACTCTACAACAACATTGCATGCAAAGTTTGCTTTTAGCACACACAAAACAAAACAAAAACAAAAAAATGAACACATAAACAAGCGAGAGAGAGAGAGAGGCTGGGTGACTCGATCCACAAGCATGCAAAACATGTCCTCTGAGTACTCACAGGTGCACGATGGGAAGCTGTACGGCAACACGCGGTCAGCGGTGTCAAACATGCCGTACGTGCCACAGGAGTAGAAGAGCGGCTCTGACTTGGAGCGGGTGTAGTCTCCGTTACAGCTGGCTTCACACCTGATGCCGGCACTGGTGGACACGCATGACTGGCTGCCAAAGCGTGGAGGTATGGGGTTGCTGCAGGTGCCCCCTGTATGTGACACACACACACACACACATAAAGTCAGAGGTAAGATACTGCAGCTCAGCACTCAGTGTTGACATACAATACTGAAACTTCAACCAAAAGCTTCTTGGACTTCAGGCTCCCTTTTTCTCTCAAGTGTTGTTGCTTTGGCAAATCTCAGATATAAATTCTGGAATCTCCATTTTACAGAAATGACAAATAGTGGTTTACTATTTACTGTACCTACGTTTTTAGTGCTGATTTTGAATAACAAAGACACAAAACCCTTAAGCTTGGGCTTTGGAATTTACAGAAAATTGCAACAAAAATCTCCTGTCTAAAATGTGTCCATTCCACCCAAGTTGAAAACGCCCTCTCAGCTTTGAGACCCCCCTTCTTGGAAGCCTTCGCATCTACTGGGACCCTTTCTTAGTTCTGTGTGCACAGCACTATACAATGGAACAAAGACAACTAATAAGCCTAGGTTTGATGTTTGTACAAATCTCTTGTCAAGCTCTTTCCTCTGCCTGTGTTTGTGAATGTGAGCGAGACAAGAGACACGGGCGACTCACGTCTGTTGTTCAACATGAAGGAGCACACAGCAGTGTCCCCATCGCTGTCGCTCTGTGTGTAGGCCACTCCGTAGTAACCCCACCCCATCTCTGTACCTGCACAGGTAAACATCGTCCTTGAAGTAACATACGTGTAGATATAACTTTAGTGCCAACACTGTCCACACATTTTTTCATCTGACATACATCTTTGCACACCTGACGTGGTATGAATTAATATCCAATGACATCGATGTACATGTATGTTTAGAAGCCCACACTGGTACAGATATTAAGGCAGGTATGCATAGAAAGGAACAGATCCAGGTGTGTATTCTCGCATACAAATTTGCAGCTGAGCACACACTGAGAGGAACATTTCCATGCAAACGAACACGGATAAAGGAGACAAATGGAACAAAAAAACACCTACCGGGGTACAAGCATGGATGCATACATTCAGACATGTATGGGCACACACACCCACCACACACACACATACATATCACATATCACTTACTGCCAGTGGCGTAGTTAGCACTAACAGGATCGTTGGAGAGGAAAGAGGCGGTGACCCACGAGGGTTGTGAGCGACGCTCCGACACGGTCATCTGGTTGTCTGGACACTGCGCCAATGCAGGCTGGGCCGACACTGTCACACACAATACATGGGTCAATGAGAGGTTTTGTGACATATCACAGACATATAGTTAACACAGCATGAATACTACGCAGTGTTGAGTTTAATTTTTGTTCAACTGTCTGGAAACTATGTACTAACTGCTGATCATATGTCATAGTATATTGCATCATATGTCATAGTATATTGCATCATATGTCATAGTATATTGCATCATATGTCATAGTATATTGCATCATATGTCATAGTATATTGCATCATATGTCATAGTATATTGCATCATATGTCATAGTATATTGCATCATATGTCATAGTATATTGCATCTATTTGTCTGTGTTTCTTTTATTGGCTGGTTGTTAAAAGTCCTGTAAATCTTACACTCTCACAAGAATCACTTTTGAATACAGTCGAACCTGTCAATAGCGCTGTCCAAAAGTTGTTTAAAAGGACAGGTGGTTGGTAAACAAAGGTGAATTATATTGGACAAAAACCTTGTCGGGGATCGTTTGGGATGGTGGTTGTAGGCAGGTTGTGGTTACTGACAGCTGGTTGCCATGGCAGATTGGACTGTACAAGCATATACAGTAGAACCCCCTATTAAGACCACCGAAATTAAGACTTTCTTCCTCTCAAGACCTTGCTTTTTTTCCAGATTTTCTGTTCATAAACTCTGTAAATTTATGTATGCTTTTGTGAGGCGAGCAAACTTACACGACTGGTACTAACTAGCAACAAAGAATAAGAAAACAATAAAGTACTCAACGCTGGAAAGTCGGTAAAACGGCATAAAACGCCACCAAATTTCGAAGAGCTGTATTTTCGCTTGTTGCTGCTTTCGAGTGGTGGGCGGAAGTGACCTTTTAGGATTTGCATTTTGGTTAGTTAATGAAAACTTGGATTGGATATGGATTTAACATCTTACTGCTTACTCCTAGAATTTAAAAACCTCCATCAGAAATATTTTTCCACATAAATTATATTTGTGAGGCGCTTAGAACTGTTTAAGGATTTGCGCAATATAGATATCCTCAATATTATTAAATTGACCTTCATTTCAAGACTCTTTCCTGTATAAAACCCAATAATGTTCTGAGATTTGTGGAGGCTTTAAAAGGAAGGTAGCACTGTAAGCAAAAGCAAGTGCTGACCTTGGTCAATGCTGCGACAGGTGGTGGCGGAGAGACACTCGCCCTGGGTCAGCTGACTGTGGTAGTCCACAGCGGCCTCCGTGCCGGTCAGCAGGCTCTTGGTCAGCTGGCGCTGGGAGCCAGTGGGCACAAAGGTGGTGTCGGAATACAGACGTGACACGTCCGATGACGACATGGAACTGGTGCCGACATGCAGACGGCTCAGCCTTCCCACCATGCCATCTGAGCGGTCGATACTCTGGCTGACCGTGTCGTACGTTCCGCCCACCACCACCCAGCCGCTGCAACGATCACATCAATTTCACCTGATTGTCATTTCTGGCAGTGGTACAAGTGAAAACAGGATGGATGTAAACTTTAAGTTACGCATTTAAAAATAAGTTTCAGTGAAACATTGAACATACATACTAAAATTTGATGTTAACCACAATATTTCTGACAAATGATTTCAAAAAAGTTTGCAATGAATATCCTCAGAATAAAGCAAGAAAATACAACATTGAATGATGTCAGGTAAAAGTATTTATCAAATAAATGTTATAAAGAAAAGCCAGTGGTTCCTGAACCTGAAACAAAGCCTTTTGATACTACCAGCGACAAGCAATTTTCTGCTCAAGTGTGAATTTGAGAACAGTGGTAAACAAATAACACTGGGAACTAATCTTCCTAACTTACTATGGCGTCAGTCGGGTCCCTGTACCATAGGACGTTGTGCTGGCACTGATGGCGTTGTCAACGTACAGCGTGACCTGACCCGTTGACCCCTCCCATGTCAGCACGACGTGGTGCCAGTATCCGTCGTCAATGGCTGGGTTCAAGGTCAAGGCCTTTGTGCCGGAAAAGTCCAGTGTGGCACTCTGCCGATCAATGCGCACAAGGTGTTGGGGGTTGGACACTGAAGATGCAGAGCTGGAAGTGGACAAAATACACACGTTTCAATCGGTTAATAGGAATAACAATTAGAGGCAAAGATTTTCAAGGCTCACATATGAAAACACCAGTCCTTCAACCCACTGTCACTAAATGTTGAACTACGGGAATACTGATTTTTCTTGTTTTGAAGTAGATTGTCTATGTTGCGGTTACAGACACGCAAGGAATTTGGCTCTATTAGTAGACTAGGCGTACCAATGTTAACTTTGCCGCAGAGACAAATAGCATCAGTCCTATGTTATTATCTTTCGTTCCCATTCATCCCCCCCCCCCCCCCCCCCCATTTTGTTTGGTCTACAGACCTCAAAACTGCCGCTTTTCAACTCTTTTTTCTTTCCTGTGTTATTGTTGGCTTCCCCTCGAGTAGCTTCCCTTGCTTCTCTGTCTTTGTCATTTGTTGGTTTGTGCAGTGCAGTTGTTTTGTCAGTTATTCTCCTCTGTATCTGTTCTATCGTCTTTCTTCTTCTTTTTTGTGTGTGTATTTTTGTGTTTTTGTGCCTGAAGAAGACCCTTAGGTCGAAACGTCGCTGTTATTCGTTCCGTGTTCGTCATTTTAACGTGAGTACATTGCTTTTTGGTCTCTTTCTTATTTACTTTGATAGCAAATACAGTGCCCCTAAAGTATGTCTTTTTTAAAATGTCATCAAACGACAAAGTTTGCCACATCACAATTGCACGCACACACACACACACACACACACACAAATTATAACTGCAGAGTCTCATAAACGTAAAACCACCACTCCTGGGGATAACAACTGTAATGAGTGCTGTGAAGATAGCATATTTCTCTCACTTGAGTCCGTAGAGGGCCAGCACGGTGCCCGGTGTGGTGCGGCTGATGAAGCGTACCCACGTGGCCACCGTCAACGCTGTGGACGCCAGCGGCCATGCAAAGGGTTCAGAGTTCAAGTACGTGCTGCCCGGCTGAACGATCAGGTCAAAGTTCATTGACAAATCTGTAACATGAGCAGCGCTGATTATATTCTTGGGCACAATTCTAAGATAAGTCACAGCAACATTTCTAAGATAAGTCACAGCAACATTTCTAAGATAAGTCACAGCAACATTTCTTTTTTCGTCTCTTGTTTGTCCACTTAAAAGGCTGTTAGGTCGAGGTTCTAATGAACATGTTATTTTGTCTTTAATTAAACGTTCCACATATCAAACCTTTCTTGTTTTTTATTCTTAATTTGGAACGTTACCAGTCTATCTGTTTCAGGTTTGACATTCTTTTGGTTTCTATGCAAAAATTGCTTTTGGTGTTGAGTTGGCATTTCTTATAGATATCATTTTCATCCTCTCATCTCATTACTGCTGCATTAATTGTTTGTTGCACATATTGTTTGTTCAATTTAAAGGCTTTCCGATACTGTTTTTGAATCTTGATTCTGGAATGTTCACAATCTATCTGTTTTTTGGTTTTTTTTACAGACTAATACAATGTAAGAATATACACACAAAGAGACAGACAGATTACACAAGAGTTCAAACCGACCTTCCATGACGGCAATTAACCTATTTGGAATCATGTTACTATTCCTGTTAGTGTACATATGCGTGCGCGAGTGTAGTATGCTTCGTATGGTATTTTTATCTGTTGTCTTATTATTTGTTTTGTCTTTTAATGTGCACCACACTGAAATTTCTCTGTATGAGATAATAAAGTATTCGTATTCGTATTCGTATGTGCAACACACACAGACTACCAACAGACATGTACACAAGACTAGAGACTGACCTTTGTAACAGCCATCTCCAATCTTGTCCTGGTCACAGACACAGGTGTAGGAGTTGACGCCATCCACACACACAGAGCTGGAGGGGCAGGGAGAGCTCAGGCAGTCGTCATTGTTCACTTCACACAGCGTGCCACTGAAACCTGCAGCAACACGCACACTTTTCTTCACTATTTCACGACAACAACACAAATGCACCAACAAGCACCCTTCTTCTTTACCTAACTATTTCATGACAAAGTAGATCCACTTCAAGATAAACAAAAAGATAGTTTGAAGCTTCAAACAGTTAACATGTCACTGGAGGTACAGATTTTGTAAAGCTTTTGTTTATCAAGTGACAACACCTCTGCTGTGACAGTGACAGCATGAACAGTCATATTTGTGAAACAGTATTGAGTGATTTTGATCCCTGTGCATGATACTCAATGATCCAACTATTGTAGTAAAGTGCTGTTCTCGTGGATGTCTTCAAATCATTTTGTCGAAATGTTTGGGGGAGGAGCAGTGGCTTGACCAATTAACACAGATACACAGACTGAGACAGACAGACAGACAGACAGACACAGACTGACAGACACAGACAGACAGACAGACAGACAGACAGACAGACAGACAGACAGACAGACAGAGCTGTTACTTGGGAGACAACTGACCTGAAGGGCAGGAGCAGAGGGCGACACCAGCGAAATCACTGCACGTGGCTCCGTTGAGACAGGTGGTTGTCTGGCACGTGGTGGTGCTCAGCTGGCAGAAGGGACCCTGGTAACCTGAAACACAGACACACGTCATCAGTTCAGAGCGACAGGAAAATGAGCACTTTCTTCACATGGAATGACTGTCAATGGTCATAGTCCTCTATGTGCACCACACCATCCTTCGGGGCTTGCATTGAAAGAATTCTTTGTATCACAATTCCAAACAGTCTGAATAGTATAACTTACAGAATAATGGTGACGTATGTATAGATAATTTATATTAATGTTAACGCGTAAAGTCAAGTGTAATCACTGCATTTACACCCCTGTATTGTGCTGTCACCTTTATTTCTTGTAACCACAATATTCACTTTGGCTCTCAACTACAAAAATAATCAAATAATCAAATAATTGGCTTGCAGGTATCCATTCCTTGACACACTTGGTGGTGCTGTCTTTGAAATACAGGGAACTGTGAGAGTTGTGATGCTGTGAAATGCAAACGCGACTTGAAGACTAGAGCAGTGTCCTGATTGACACATTAGCGGCCATGCACCCCAAGACAATGCTTACCTGTGGGACAGGTGCACGTGGCCTTGTTGTTGGTGTCTGTGGTGCACACACTGCCCGACACAGTGCACGGGTTGGCCACAGAGCACATGTTGTAGGGAAGCTCACACCGGTCACCACGGTAACCAGCCTGACAGCTACACAAAACACAGCAAAGTATAAGTTAACAAAAAACAATACACACACAAAAAATAAAATAAAAACTTGAGACCACTTTACTCACTGTTAATCAATGCCAAAGCATGGGCTACTTACTCTCCTTGAAATGATGTCAAGCTGAGTTTATCAAAACCAGAAAATTAATTAGAAACAAGAAGGGCAAAGCCCATACGACTCACATGCTTTACACATTTTTCCTACCAAAATACATGTGACCTTGACCCAAGGTCAAGGTCATCCAAGGTCATGCAACACAAAGCTGTTAATTCAAGACATAGGAAGTACAATGGTGCTTATTGGCTCTTTCTACCATGAGATATGGTCACTTTTGGTGGTTCACTACCTTATTTTGGTCACATTTCATAAGGGTCAAAGTGACCTTGACCTTGATCATATGTGACCAAATGTGTCTCATGATGAAAGCATAACATGTGCCCCACATAATTTTTAAGTTTGAAACAGTTATCTTCCATAGTTCAGGGTCAAGGTCACTTCAAAATATGTATACAATCCAACTTTGAAGAGCTCCTGTGACCTTGACCTTGAAGCAAGGTAAACCAAACTGGTATCAAAAGATGGGGCTTACTTTGCCCTATATATCATATATAGGTGAGGTATTGAATCTCAAAAACTTCAGAGAAAATGGGAAAAATATGAAAAATAGCTGTTTTTTAGGCAACATTTATGGCCCCTGCGACCTTGACCTTGAAGCAAGGTCAAGATGCTATGTATGTGTTTTGGGGCCTTGTCATCATACACCATCTTGCCAAATTTGGTACTGATAGACTGAATAGTGTCCAAGAAATATCCAACGTTAAAGTTTTCCGGACGGACGGACGTCCGGACGACTCGGGTGAGTACATAGACTCACTTTTGCTTCGCATGTGAGTCAAAAACCACAGTAAACACCAAGTTCCAAAGACTTTTGGGCCACGCCCTTCTTCAGTGAAATGAATGTAAGCAACAAAAAAAAACACAAAAAAACAAACAAACCCAGAAATACAGGACTTTGTGTATCTGTGTATTGTGCTCCTAAGTCCCTACAAGTTTCCAGGTCAAAACAGTCAAATAAACAATTGTAGCAAGCATTACCTTTGAACGTGTTAAAACATAGTATTTTATTTTTGGCATTTGGTATTTCTTATTGTCCTTAGCGTGCAGCGACAGATTTGCGCTAGCCAATTTTTTTCCCATGCACGCAAATATTTGTGTTTTTCAAGCGCTAACACTGGTGCTGTAAGTTTGGGGTCTTTATCACGCGCTTGTGTGCAGACACCTGGAAGACTGATTCTGCACGAAGTTGACTCTTTCAAACAAATTCCTTGTGGAGACCCAGGTTCAAACCCACTATGAACTGGTTATGAAGTCAACGCACTACTGACTGAGCTACGTCCCCACCCCATAGATTTCCAGACTTACTTGCAGACGGTGCCAGTGTCTGTGTTGACACAAGTGCCGCCATTAGCACAGGGGCCGCTAGAACAGAAGTCTCGCAGACGCTCACAAGTAGGACCCTCAAAGCCGTCGACACAGGTACAGAAGTAGGAGCTGCCGGAGTCTGTGCAGGTGCCGCCATGGCGACAAGGGTAAGATGCACAGTTGGTTTGTCCCTCCTGGAAAAGTTATCACTCTCTATGTCAACATTGTCAAGTCAACTGCAACCAATGGTAAGGGTGACTGTCAAAAATTTAAACCAACTGTCCAAAAGAAACGCATATAGATTTTGAATTTTCTGGTTCAGCTGCAGGTTAAACAGTATGAAAGAACCATGTGTATGTGCTTAAACAGACGGACATACACATGAGTGCACAGACACATGTGCACAGACACACACAAACACACACACAACTTCTACACACATTAAATAAATGAAACAAGATACCAAAACATGCTTGAAAGTTTCAAAGCTACACAAAAGAAATGATGACAGCAGCATTTACCGTGCAGTTAACTCCATAGTAGCCGGGCAGACAGACGCAGGAGTAGCCCCGGTAGTAGTCCAGGCAGCGGTTAGTGCCGTAGCGACTGCAGGGGGTGTTACCTATGCTGCACTGGTCAAAGGCATCCTGACAGATGGGGGCTGTGGACACACAGTAATTATGGCTGAAACTTTCGTTCACAGTGGAAAATATCTTTATTGATCTTTTGTAAAACGGGGATAGAGATTTCAGGCTCAATGCAACATAAAAAGGAGTAAAGTACAGTGAAGCGCAGTAAAGACACACACAAAACAGAAACATATGAAAGATTAATGACTGTACAAATGAAGAATAGAGATATAGAGAGAGACGTTTTGGTGAGAGTGTGTGTGTGGGTGTGTATGTGTGTGTGTGGGTGTGTGTGTACATGTGTGTGTGAGTGTGTGTGTGTGTGTGTGTGTGTGTGTGTGTGTGTGTGTGTGTGTGTGTGTGTGTGTGTGTGTGTGTGTGTGTGTGTGTGTGTGCCCTTATCTTGTTCCATTCTTTCATGTCTCCAGTGAGAAAGCAGCCCCAACTTCCATGAGGGTAAACTCACAGGACGATATGATACAAATAAAACTTCATGCAAATACTTCCGTGTGTTTCCATGTGTGTGCTTTGATATACATAACACCAACTGTACAATCACCCCAAAATCGTTTAGCACTGTCACCACACACAAAACCTCCAATGCACAGAAAACAACACATCTCCACAGAGTGAACCACAGCAATGATATTCACTCATTCAACAACTTACAGAAAACAAGAACATGTCAGTTTACCTGTGGTATCGGAGGGGCAGATACATTGGAAGCCATTGAGCAGATCCTGGCAGGTTCCCCCGTTGAGACAGGGGTTGGTGGCACAGTCGTCTGCGTTGTGCTGACAGTTAGCCCCCTGGTAGCCCGGCAGACAGAAGCACTGGTAGCCCGTGCCGCTGTGCACACACGTAGAGTTGTTCTCACACGGCAACGACAGGCAGGCGTCCGTCACTACCACTTCACACACTCCGTTCACTGCACAACAGACATTTAACACATGAAGTCCTTGATTTCTGGTGCTATAGAAGGATCGTTTCGAACAGCTTTTTCATTCAGCTACCTTTTAATGAAAACAAGCATTCAGTTTCCAATATAGAAAACAAAGACATTCACACTAAATAGTATCAAAACACACACACACACAACCTAGTTTACTGACCGTCTTCAAATCCCTGGTTACAGTAGCACTGGACCCGTCCGGTGGTGTAGACGTCCACACAGGTGGAGAACTGACCGCACACGGTGCTGTCGCACTGGTCCTGGCGCACCTCGCACAGCGCCCCCGAGTAGCCCGGCAGACAGCTACACGTCACCTGGTTGCCCGGGCCATCCTGACACTGCGCGCCGTTCTGACACGGGTTGGATGCACAGTAGTCTGCAGCAAAATACGCTGATCAGAAATATGTTAAGATACTGGTTTAAATTGTAGAGCAATGAAGTCCTTTGCGCGTTTAATATCTGAGCATCATATGCATTATCAACTTTAAAGAAGGTCTACCGCATCATCAAAAAAGAGTTGATATCTACAATATTGTTACTCATTTTCTGAACACTAATGCCATAGCTCAGCTGCTGGTGATCTAAAGAAACTGGTAACTGTTTTTTTGCCATGATATGAAAAGTGTATGATGTTTTCAATAAAGCCCAAGCTTTTCTTTCCACGGCTTTAAGGTCATGTCACAGAAACTGCCTGACTCGCTAACACAACAGAAAACGCAATTGTTATGACTGACACATTCTACATCACATTTATGTACTGGAAAAGAAGTCACGATAGTCTGTGATTAAAAAAAAAGATTCTGTCCGATGATTCTAGCTCACACAAGCTGACGACTTTTTACTAATTCAAATGTGTTTAGTGCCCTCTCCTTGAAGCTGAGAGGGATATAAGTGAAAAATAATAAGGCTTGAGTAAGAAAAAATAATAATCTCAAGTCAATCAGCAGATTTAAAAAAAATTTTAATTTTTTTTTTTAATTTTTCTTTTTTAAAAAAAATTTTTTTTTTTTTTTGGATTTTTTTTTTTTTTTTTGGATTTTCGTTTTCGGCGGATTTCCGCCGATCGGCGGAAGAGTACCATGCCTGGAAGATCATGTGATTTTACACAAACTGAGGCAGTCACTCTTCTCCGATATCATGCTAGTAGTCGTGGTGAACAATGACTGTCGACATCTGCATCAAATGTCATATTGTCATCAAAAATACAAATAACATTTATGTACTGATCCATTGTAGTTGCAATTCCTTTTATTTTTGATGATTGATGTACCCAAACATGCACTCTTTCGTAGAGTCAAGGCCAGCCACCTAAATATGCGTTTTAGTCCGCCTCTGACATCACATGACTCAAAGAAGATAAATCCGAAGTTCAGTGGATACAAAAACAGTAAAGTGACTCACTTTTGTCAGTGTGACAGGAGTTTCCCTCAAAACCATCCACACACTGACACTTGCGTCGAATGTGGCCAAAGTCGACGCACGTTGCACCGTTCTGGCAGGGACTCTCCAGACATGTGTCCCGTAGCTGGGTGCAACTGCAAACAACAGTAAAAGACCATTACAATCCCATATTCTGGGAGGTTCTTGCCTTAGAATTAAGGTATTGGAAGTCAGAACAGCAAGAGCTAACATTTCCTTATCTTCTCAGAATAATCATGAAATAATTTTAGACAAGTCGGATAATGTTTGATGCATTCCAGCATTCTATCATTGACTGTTTGATCCTGAAAGGAACTGTTAAGACAGAGTGTGTGAGCAGTGTAGACTCACTCGCTGCCCAGCAGACCAAAGGTGTGCGTGTAGTTGGAGAAGGACGGACAGAGACAGATGTGGTTGCCCACGTGGTCCTGACACGCCCCCAAGTTTTGACAGGGGCCAGTGGCACAGTTGTCCTCCTTGTCGATCTCACAGTTACGGCCAGTGGTGGAGGCTGTGGACAGAACAACAATGAATCACGAACATTCGACCTAGACACAATCATTTGTCGTAGTAAGCGTAGACATCCGGTCTGCTCCCCGCCTAATGGCCGATGTCTTCCGTCTTCGGGGGACTACGTGGGTTTAAATTTGGAGTGGTCCTTCTCCTAGAGGAGTTTCCTTGCAGGGATAGTGAGCCTCCTCTGCCCTCGTTTTAATTTTGGAGTGATCTTCTCCTAGGACAGCTGCCTTCCAGGGTTGACGAGCCTGTCCTGCCCGGCTATTTAACCCATAGTTGGGGGTTGGTTCGTGGGCACCAGGGCGTATCCACACTCCGGTGGGCCTGCATGCCACACGTCTAGGGGCCAACCTCCTCCGAGTCCTTTCGGTACCCAGTTCACGCCTGTCGCCACGATGGAGGCACTACAAAGGGCTTGCTGTGGAGAGGTTATGTACTGGCAGGAGAGACTGACGCAAGCTGCTCTCTTTTCGCGCTGTCCTGAAAAGGACGGTGCTAGCCAGCGGTGAGGGCTGAAAGCGAGAGGTGACAAGCACAAAACACTTCGCCAACACACTAGACACATCACACAACCATTTGACAGGCACAACAATGAATAAACTGTGAGACCTGATGGAAAATGAAAAGCTGCATTCTGGCTTCACATTTTTTTTCAAGTGCACGTCTTGCACTCAAACTGCACACATGAACACACATCCACTAACACACACATACAAGTTATGTACACACTTCCATGGAGAAGGAAACACAAAAATGCCTGCATTCTCATGATTGCACACACATACATACACACGCGCACTAATGCATGCATGCTCACATGCACGCACGCACGCTTGCACACACGCACGCACACACACACACACACTATTGTGTCAGTGTTTTCATAACTCACGTTTTGTGCAGGCACACTCATAGTCGGTGTCCTTGTTGACACAGAAAGCACCGTTGAAACAAGGACTGGAGTCACAGGGCCTGATACGACTCTGACAGTTCCTGCCTGTGTAGCCTGTTGCATGGAAACACAATCATGGTCATTATCTTCACCACATTTAGTGTACGTTTGTCCAGTTATTTGTAACATATCACATGGCGTATATGGTCATGATAAAGACAATAAGTTTATAGGTTGAAGCGAACTATAAATATATATTGTAAAGCCCCGTTTTATAGCTAATGCATTAAATAATTATCCTTTTCCATATATGGTTGCCTGGTGTAATATTCGATCTTGATGTCCATCGGTATTATGCGCTAAAAGGTTGCATTACCGATAAGCACTAACACAACCATCGATACACGCCAGGTAGCTAGGGATGGTGTTGTTCAGTATTAACTTGCTGTTTTATTATATGCAGTTGGCCGGAGAGAACGGAGGAGGGACGTATGATTACGTGAAGGCGTTAAGACTGGACAGTGGGAACGCTGTCGGAAGGTGACTGCGGTTCACGGTGACGCATGAAGGGCGACGTGGGTCACTCCGACAGAAGGTTCCCCACAGATTGTACGCGGGACCACCAGAAGACGGCAAGAGGAAGGGGTTTGGTCAGCTCTACATGCCTAGGAATCTGGGGAACAGCTCTGAAGGATGGAGCTGGGTACGACGAGCTTAGGCAGTCGGGGACCTTTCTAGTGGGTCAGAATCAGAAAGCTGCGGCATTCTGAGGAGGGAAGGACAAAGGCGCCTTGATGGGCAGTGTGTATCCCTGAAAAGCTAAGTACCCTGTCGCTGTTAAAGTATGTGTCTGTGTTCGTGTGATTGGGTGATGCAAAATTATTGAGCGCCGGATACGAACAGACTATAGAACCAGGGGGGGTGCTTAGGACTGGATTCCAGAATAATTTTATGTGAATTCATGTGTGTCTATTTTGTATTTGTATGGTGTACGCGTTAATTGTGTGGATGTTATGTGTATAAATGTGTGTGCTTTATGTAAAGCTTATGAGTTACATGTGGTTCCTTTAGTTGTTTATACATAGTGACGTCTGTCTCCACTTGTAATCTTTCTTGGGTGTGTGGTGAGTGAATGAGTTGGGTGTTTGCGTGTGCTCCCAAGATTGCTCAATCTTGAGGGGATAAGCCGTCACGTGTTGCATGGAAACACAATCATGGTCATTATCTTCACCACATTTTCCTACAATCCTGCATTAATTAGAAAGCCAAGCAGACTTCATTGATCTAAACTTTAATCATAGAAATAGGAAATCAACCATGCCCCATAACTGTATTTGTCAAGACAGGGTACAAATGATGTTGATGTTCTTTATAAAAAAAACCACAAGAATTGTAGGTTATTGGAACGTTTAATTATTGACAAAACAAAACGTTCCATTTACCCAGTGGTCTGTTAAGCAGACAGACAGACAGACAATTATGTAAGTTATGATACAACTGATGTAAGTTATGATACAACTGATGTAAGTTATGATACAACTGATGTAAGTTATGATACAACTGATGTAAGTTATGATACAACTGATGTAAGTTATGATACAACTGATGTAAGTTATGATACAACTGATGTAAGTTATGATACAACTGATGTAAGTTATGATACAACTGATGTAAGTTATGATACAACTGATGTAAGTTATGATACAACTGATGTAAGTTATGATACAACTGATGTAAGTTATGATACAACTGATGTAAGTTATGATACAACTGATGTAAGTTATGATACAACTGATGTAAGTTATGATACAACTGATGTAAGTTATGATACAACTGATGTAAGTTATGATACAACTGATGTAAGTTATGATACAACTGATGTAAGTTATGATGCAACTGATGAACTTCTCTCACAATTGTTGATGAATCTTGCTCGCAAGATGCCGGTGAGGTTGATGTTCTTTGACAGTGGCACAGTATAAACATTATTCATGAGACAAAAGTATATTGAAGGTGATTTAATTTCAAGGAATTGAACATGCAAGCATGAGCGTCACATTGAGATGAGCAACCTGTCGTTCATTTAACCAGGTTTCAGCTTGTTCCTTCTACATGTGTGGAGCCAGGTGCCATGAGTTGCACTCACCTGCTTGACAGAGACACCTGTAGTCATGGTTGATGGCCACACAGGTACCGTTGAAACAAGGGTTGGGGTTACACACTATTGGTGCTGCAACACAAGTTCAACATTTTAGTCTTAGCACTGCAATTGTCTCAAATTCTACTTGATGCTGACACATCACAGTACTGAAACTGCATTACTGTGGATCAAAATCTTTCTGTTATTGCAGATGTTTCATCTTACAGATAATTCATAACATCCCCTTTATGTTTTCAAATTTTCAACAACAATTAATGTTACAGCTTCACAAAGTTTGGTGGTTAAGGTCTCATGCTCAGTGTCCATTCCAAACCACAGGCAATGGCAATCTAGCATTCAATGTTTAGAGAGAAATAAGAGGAGAACGAGACACACAGCTAGACAACTAAGAAAGACGATGCCTGCAGACAACTGACCAGCGGGCACACAGTTGTTGGCGGAGGTGGAGTTGCGTGAGGTGGTGGTCTGGTCGCTGGCACACTCCACACAGGTGCTGGTCCCTGCCTGGGACTGAAAGAATCCCAGGGGACACGCTGTGCATGGATTAAGGCCGTCGTAGGAGAACGTGCCAGCTGTGCACGCACCTGGTACACAAATAGTCAGTATGATTGCACCTGATGTATGAACATATATGTTGGAAGTTAGGATGTACAGTGCAACCCCCCCCCCCCCCTTTAAAGAATCTCCATAGAAACACTGAGGCAAGTGTACAATGTCACATGTAGATGCCTCACGTGTTTCTGTTGAAAAGCAAGAAAAAACAAGGGAAAGCAAATCTTTCACAACCATTAAAACCCGACAAGAATTATATCAGGAATTTGTCTATTTAAGACCCCCCCCCCCCCCCCCCACCGTTTTCTCAGAATGATCTAAAAAAAAAAAAGCAAATAAAGTTAGAAAGAAGAACAAAGACAGAAAAATGAAAGCGAATATACAAGGTGGACTGACTTCTGCAGCTGCCAGGGTATCCCTGAGCGTCTCCCCGTGTGGAGAGGCCAGCAGGGCATGCGGCGCAGTATGTACGGTTCAGAGAGTACGTGTGTTCTGTGCATGGTGTGCATGGTGCCTCCCCTGAGCTAGACACGTAGCCATAGGGACACTGCACTGAAACATCACACACACCCCTCAGCCACGTTTCACTCATCATATCTCCTGCTTTGCAAATCAGTCAGCCAAGCAATCAATCAATCATTTACTTCATCCATTTTCCATTTTCACAAATTATCTGGAGAACATTTATGTACTGATTATGTTTGTAGCTGATCAGCATCATACACAAAATCCCAAAGGAAAAGAAAGAGATAACAAATGAAAGAAAGAAAAAAAGGGGAACAAGAAGAGCAAACGCTCGATCGAGTCACTTTCGCAGTTCTGAATATTATATGAGGCATCAGATGGACAGGAAGAAATTGCTATTCACAACACAATGAGTCACGTTCACATAAAATTTGAGCCCGGTCACTTTTATAGTTTCCGAGAAAAGCCCAACGTTAAGTTGTGTGTTGCCGAACAGAAAAGGCTAGTTATCTCCCTTGTTTTTCTGATAACGTTCGTAAAAGGCTACAGATGTAAATACTTTGATGTAAAGAATAATCCTACAAAGTTTCAATCACATCCGATGAACTTTGTCAAAGATATAAAATGTCTAATTTTTCCTTTGACGCTGACCTGTGACCTTGAAAAAGGTCAAAGGTCAACGAAACCATCGTTAAAGTGTAGAGGTCATTGGAGGTCACGACTAAACAAAATATGAGCCCGATCGCTTTGATAGTTTCCGAGAAAAGTCCAACGTTAAGGTGGTGTCTACGGACGGCCGGCCGGACAGCCGGCCGGACGGCCGGCCGGACAGACTAACACTGACCGATTACATAGAGTCACTTTTTCTCAAGTGACTCAAAAAGCAAGAAAGTGAGCACACAATAAAGAAAGAAAGAATGAAAAAAGAAAAAAGAGTAAAAGAAAGAAAGGAATGAAAGAAAGAAGATGCCAGAAGAAAGTGCACTGACAGTAACAGTCATCAATGGTGCGAGCGGCCAGTTGCTGCGAGCGTGTTCCAGAAGGACAGAACTGACAGGAGCCAGTGTTGGCGTCAAAGTAGGACCCCATGCTGCACGCCGAGCACTTGGACCCTATGGCGCTTGTGTAGCCTGGGATGCAGCTTACTAAAAACACACACGCTCAAATACAGTCAAACCTGTCTCTACAAATACAGTCAAACCTGTCTCTACAAATACAGTCAAACCTGTCTTTACAAATACAGTCAAACCTGTCTCTACAAATACAGTCAAACCTGTCTCTACAAATACAGTCAAACCTGTCTCTACAAATACAGTCAAACCTGTCTATACAAATACAGTCAAACCTGTCTATACATATACAATCAAACCTGTCTCTACAAATACAGTCAAACCTGTCACTACAAATACGGTCAAACCTGTCTCTACAAATACAGTCAAACCTGTCTCTACAAATACAGTCAAACCTGTCTCTACAAATACAGTCAAACCTGTCTCTACAAACACAGTCAAACCTGTCTCTACAAATACAGTCAAACCTGTCTCTACAAATACAGTCAAACCTGTCTCTACAAATACAGCCAAACCTGTCTCTACAAATACAGTCAAACCTGTCTCTACAAATACAGTCAAACCTGTCTCTACAAATACGGTCAAACCTGTCTCTACAAATAGTCAAACCTGTCTCTACAAATACAGTCAAACCTGTCTCTACAAATAGTCAAACCTGTCTCTACAAATACAGTCAAACCTGTCTCTACAAATACAGTCAAACCTGTCTCTACAAATACAGTCAAACCTGTCTCTACAAATACAGTCAAACCTGTCTCTACAAATACAGTCAAACCTGTCTCTACAAATACAGTCAAACCCGTCTATACAAATACAGTCAAACCCGTCTCTACAAATAAGGTCAAACCTGTCTCTACAAATACAGTCAAACCTGTCTCTACAAATACAGTCAAACCTGTCTCTACAAATACAGTCAAACCTGTCTCTACAAACACAGTCAAACCTGTCTCTACAAATACAGTCAAACCTGTCTCTACAAATACAGTCAAACCTGTCTCTACAAATACAGCCAAACCTGTCTCTACAAATACAGTCAAACCTGTCTCTACAAATACAGTCAAACCTGTCTCTACAAATACGGTCAAACCTGTCTCTACAAATAGTCAAACCTGTCTCTACAAATACAGTCAAACCTGTCTCTACAAATAGTCAAACCTGTCTCTACAAATACAGTCAAACCTGTCTCTACAAATACAGTCAAACCTGTCTCTACAAATACAGTCAAACCTGTCTCTACAAATACAGTCAAACCTGTCTCTACAAATACGGTCAAACCTGTCTCTACAAATACGGTCAAACCTGTCTCTACAAATACAGTCAAACCCGTCTCTACAAATACAGTCAAACCTGTCTCTACAAATACGGTCAAACCTGTCTCTACAAATACAGTCAAACCTGTCTCTACAAATACAGTCAAACCTGTCTCTACAAATACAGTCAAACCCGTCTCTACAAATACAGTCAAACCCGTCTCTACAAATACAGTCAAACCTGTCTCTACAAATACGGTCAAACCTGTCTCTACAAATAGTCAAACCTGTCTCTACAAATACAGTCAAACCTGTCTCTACAAATACAGTCAAACCTGTCTCTACAAATACAGTCAAACCTGTCTCTACAAATACAGTCAAACCTGTCTCTACAAATACAGTCAAACCTGTCTCTACAAATACAGTCAAACCTGTCTCTACAAATACAGTCAAACCTGTCTCTACAAATACGGTCAAACCTGTCTCTACAAATACAGTCAAACCCGTCTCTACAAATACGGTCAAACCCGTCTCTACAAATACAGTCAAACCTGTCTCTACAAATACAGTCAAACCTGTCTCTACAAATACAGTCAAACCTGTCTCTACAAATACAGTCAAACCTGTCTATACAAATACAGTCAAACCTGTCTATACATATACAATC
Source organism: Littorina saxatilis (assembly GCF_037325665.1). Classification (NCBI taxonomy): domain Eukaryota; kingdom Metazoa; phylum Mollusca; class Gastropoda; order Littorinimorpha; family Littorinidae; genus Littorina; species Littorina saxatilis. The sequence goes on along the minus strand of NC_090252.1, from coordinate 25,662,985 downwards.
AAACCTGTCTCTACAAATACAGTCAAACCTGTCTCTACAAATACAGTCAAACCTGTCTCTACAAATACAGTCAAACCTGTCTCTACAAATACAGTCAAACCTGTCTCTACAAATACAGTCAAACCTGTCTCTACAAATACAGTCAAACCTGTCTCTACAAATACGGTCAAACCTGTCTCTACAAATACGGTCAAACCTGTCTCTACAAATACAGTCAAACCTGTCTCTACAAATACAGTCAAACCTGTCACTACAAATACAGTCAAACCCGTCTCTACAAATACAGTCAAACCTGTCTCTACAAATACAGTCAAACCTGTCTCTACAAATACGGTCAAACCTGTCTCTACAAATAGTCAAACCTGTCTCTACAAATACAGTCAAACCTGTCTCTACAAATACAGTCAAACCTGTCTCTACAAATAGTCAAACCTGTCTCTACAAATACAGTCAAACCTGTCTCTACAAATACAGTCAAACCTGTCTCTACAAATACAGTCAAACCTGTCTCTACAAATAGTCAAACCTGTCTCTACAAATACAGTCAAACCTGTCTCTACAAATACAGTCAAACCTGTCTCTACAAATACAGTCAAACCTGTCTCTACAAATACAGTCAAACCCGTCTCTACAAATACAGTCAAACCTGTCTCTACAAATACAGTCAAACCTGTCTCTACAAATACAGTCAAACCTGTCTCTACAAATACAGTCAAACCTGTCTCTACAAATACGGTCAAACCTGTCTCTACAAATACAGTCAAACCTGTCTCTACAAATACAGTCAAACCCGTCTCTACAAATACAGTCAAACCTGTCTCTACAAATACAGTCAAACCTGTCTCTACAAATACAGTCAAACCTGTCTCTACAAATACGGTCAAACCTGTCTCTACAAATACAGTCAAACCTGTCTCTACAAATACAGTCAAACCTGTCTCTACAAATACAGTCAAACCTGTCTCTACAAATACGGTAAAACCTGTCTCTACAAATACGGTCAAACCCGTCTCTACAAATACAGTCAAACCCGTCTCTACAAATACAGTCAAACCCGTCTCTACAAATACAGTCAAACCCGTCTCTACAAATACAGTCAAACCCGTCTCTACAAATACAGTCAAACCCGTCTCTACAAATACAGTCAAACCCGTCTCTACAAATACAGTCAAACCCGTCTCTACAAATACAGTCAAACCCGTCTCTACAAATACAGTCAAACCTGTCTCTACAAATACGGTCAAACCCGTCTCTACAAATACAGTCAAACCCGTCTCTACAAATAGTCAAACCTGTCTCTACAAATACGGTAAAACCTGTCTCTACAAATACGGTCAAACCCGTCTCTACAAATACAGTCAAACCTGTCTCTACAAATACAGTCAAACCCGTCTCTACAAATACAGTCAAACCTGTCTCTACAAATAGTCAAACCTGTCTCTACAAATACAGTCAAATCCTGTCTCTACAAATACAGTCAAACCCGTCTCTACAAATACAGTCAAACCTGTCTCTACAAATACAGTCAAACCTGTCTCTACAAATACGGTAAAACCTGTCTCTACAAATACGGTCAAACCTGTCTATAAATACAGTCAAACCTGTCTCTACAAATACGGTCAAACCCGTCTCTACAAATACAGTCAAACCTGTCTCTACAAATACAGTCAAACCTGTCTCTACAAATAAGGTCAAACCTGTCTCTACAAATACAGTCAAACCTGTCTCTACAAATACGGTCAAACCTGTCTCTACAAATACAGTCAAACCTGTCTCTACAAATAAGGTCAAACCTGTCTCTACAAATACAGTCAAACCCGTCTCTACAAATACGGTCAAACCCGTCTCTACAAATACGGTCAAACCCGTCTCTACAAATACAGTCAAACCTGTCTACAAATACAGTCAAACCCGTCTCTACAAATACAGTCAAACCTGTCTCTACAAATACAGTCAAACCTGTCTCTACAAATACAGTCAAACCTGTCTCTACAAATACAGTCAAACCCGTCTCTACAAATACAGTCAAACCTGTCTCTACAAATACAGTCAAACCTGTCTCTACAAATACGGTAAAACCTGTCTCTACAAATACGGTCAAACCTGTCTCTACAAATACAGTCAAACCTGTCTCTACAAATACAGTCAAACCTGTCTCTACAAATACAGTCAAACCTGTCTCTACAAATACAGTCAAACCTGTCTCTACAAATAGTCAAACCTGTCTCTACAAATACGGTCAAACCCGTCTCTACAAATACAGTCAAACCTGTCTACAAATACAGTCAAACCCGTCTCTACAAATACAGTCAAACCTGTCTCTACAAATACAGTCAAACCTGTCTCTACAAATACAGTCAAACCTGTCTCTACAAATACAGTCAAACCTGTCTCTACAAATACAGTCAAACCTGTCTCTACAAATACAGTCAAACCTGTCTCTACAAATAGTGGTCATAATGGACAGGTGGTAAAGGTGAATTACACACAAAACTCTCAGCGGTGGTCATAAGAGGCAGGTGGTCGTTATCAAGAGGTGGTCACCATGACAGGTTGACTGTATCAGTTACGGTTACAGTGGAGTCCAGCTATAACGAACCTGGGTATAACGAAATCCCGCTTTCAACGAACTGCCATTGATTTCCCGGCAGACAACCTTCTATTTCTTACTTGTTACTTTCCGGCTACAACGAACCTTTTGAACTCATTTGCATAACGAACCCCTCTTATAACAAACACGTTTTCATCGCCCCAGAGCCGTTTTGTCTCTAAAAGTCACAAGGCTACAGCGAACTGATGTCAATAATTGTCTCCAAAGACAAAAATACACAAAAATACACAAACACAAGTGCACATCGCGTGATGAGCGAACTCTGAACAAACAGCGGGAGGTGCACGGAACAGCCACCGCCGCTGTGTTTTCACTATTCCAATCAGCTGCTAAGCTATGACTGTGCTCTAAAAAGTCACAAGGCTACAACGATCTGCGTGTGAGGCGAGATCAAAGGCAGGTCCATTGTGATAGCTGGGTGGCCTTGTTTATAGATACTGACCTTCTTCCCAGGGGTCATTGACCCAGTTTTAGCTATGAGAGGTGGTTCCCCTTTCATATGAGAGAGGAAACACTTCCTGCACCCGGGTCAGTGACCGAGTTTAACCTATGGGGAGTTTAACCTATGGGGCGGTCTCTTTGATGTCTTGAGAGGAAACTTGGCCAGGGTAGTACATGCACCAGAACTGGTGGACACCATTAAAATCGGAGATTGATCAGAATGTACATGTACATGCTTTTACACGACTTTTTAAATTTTACTTCTAAAATTGTGACAGTAAAGTGAACATTTGAACTATGCCTCTATGGATTATATTATGAAGCTGTTGAAAACATGCAGAGATTGTACTCTCCAAGGAAAGATCGATGGGACGATCATTTGAAGGTGAGTGGGAAAACTTGTCTTAAGGCCATTTAGGGTTGAAAACTCTACAGCGAATTACTGATATAACGAACTAAAATGTTTCTCCCTTGAGATTCGTTGTACCCGGACTCCACTGTACTACAGCACCGAATTTATACTCCATACTGAACATTTGAGGTCATTGTAGTAATGGTACAAAAATGACTAAATAATATTTTTTAAAACACAGCGACCACCTGAGTGTGAGCGTCTGCCTTCTACCTCAGTCAAAACTCAACTGCCCTTCAAGCTTTCCAGCATTTTTCTTAATATTATTCATTCCTCCTATCCCACAATTCTCAAACTCTTCTGCGGCATTCTCTTCCTTCTTTTGTTAATACATCTGTATTAATTAAAGGCTGCCACATTCGTAGCGTTCATTAATTAATTCATATTGTTTACATGTGCCAATAATGTTATACAAGAAGAGCAAACGCTCGATCGAGTCACTTTCGCAGTTCTGAATATTATATGAGGCATCAGATGGACAGGAAGAAATTGCTATTCACAACACAATGAGTCACGTTCACATAAAATTTGAGCCCGGTCACTTTTATAGTTTCCGAGAAAAGCCCAACGTTAAGTTGTGTGTTGCCGAACAGAAAAGGCTAGTTATCTCCCTTGTTTTTCTGATAACGTTCGTAAAAGGCTACAGATGTAAATACTTTGATGTAAAGAATAATCCTACAAAGTTTCAATCACATCCGATGAACTTTGTCAAAGATATAAAATGTCTAATTTTTCCTTTGACGCTGACCTGTGACCTTGAAAAAGGTCAAAGGTCAACAAAACCATCGTTAAAGTGTAGAGGTCATTGGAGGTCACGACTAAACAAAATATGAGCCCGATCGCTTTGATAGTTTCCGAGAAAAGTCCAACGTTAAGGTGGTGTCTACGGACGGCCGGCCGGACGGCCGGCCGGACGGCCGGACAGACTAACACTGACCGATTACATAGAGTCACTTTTTCTCAAGTGACTCAAAAACTGTACCTAAGGGGATATAATAACGATTGGCTGTAGCTTTCGAACACAGAAAAAATTATTTCAGTATTGCAAAGTGGTGTTGATAGTGTCGAATGTAAACAGAACAGTCTCACACGCCATCTTTGATTTATGAAACGTCACGAAGTGACGTCAACGGTCTAAAAATAGCCCAAGTCCTGGAGAACTGTTGCTAAACAATGCAATAAAGAATTAATTATTTCTCATAATTGGTAAGGACTTCAAACCTAAAACTTTGCAGGAAGCTTAATTTATACATCCCCGCAACGATGGGAAAAGCCCTGGAAGTAATTAAACTAATTAAATAGGACTATGTCAGCCTTTAAATGCTCATAAGTGTATTACAAAGTGAGCATATGCTGCTTCACAGTGCCTACGTACCACACTGATAGCGGCCGGTGGCGGGCTCAATCCTGCTCTCCTGGTTGTTCTGACAGTTGACCGAGTCCTGCAGGATACTGCGGTACCTCACCACCTCGGACGCTGCGCAGTTGTTCTGAGCGGTCAGCGTGCGAATGGATTGCAGACTGCTGCTGACGGAGGTGAAGGCGGAGGTGACGGAGCTGACGCACTGGCTGATAGCCGACCCACTGCTGGGGCTGGAGACCACGTCCAGGCCAATGGTGGCGTACACCTGACAGCACACCGGTAAAATGGTCATCATAGTGCCGTCACACCATAACATCATTATTATAGAACCATCACACTATAACATCATCATAGTGCCATCACACCATAACATCATCATAGTGCTGTCACACCATAACATCATCATCATAGAGCCGTCACACCATAACATCATCATAGAGCCATCACACCATAACATCATCATCATAGTGCCGTCACACCATAACATCATCATCATAGTGCCGTCACACCATAACATCATTATCATAGTGCCGTCACACCATACCATCATCGTCATACGGGACTGGGTGGCCGAGTGGTAACGCACTTGCGCTCGGAAGCAGGTTGCGAGTTCGACTCTGGGTCACGGCGTTAGCAGTTTTCTCCCCCCTTTCCTAACCTAGGAGGTGGGTTCAAGTGCTAGTCTTTCGGATGAGATGAAAAACCGAGGTCCCTTCGTGTACACTACATTGGGGTGTGCACATTAAAGATCCCACGATTGACAAAAGGGTCTTTCCTTGAAAAATTGTATAGGCATAGATAAAAAATGTCCACCAAAATACCCGTGTGACTTGGAATAATAGGCCGTGAAAAGTAGGATATGCGCCGAAATGGCTGCGATCTGCTGGTCGATGTGAATGCGTAATGTATTGTGTAAAAAATTCCATCTCACACGGCATAAATAGATCCCTGCGCCTTGAGTCCGAGTCTGGAGATACGCGCGATATAAAACTTCATATAATAATCATAGAGCCGTCACACCATAACATCATCATAGAGCCGTCACACCATAACATCATCATCATAGTGCCGTCACACCATAACATCATCATCATAGTGCCGTCACACCATAACATCATCATCATAGTGCCGTCACACCATAACATCATCATCATAGAGCCGTCACACCATAACATCATCATAGTGCCGTCACACCATAACATCATGATAGTGCCGTCACATCATTGAGCCGTCACACCATAACATCATCATCATAGAGCCGTCACACCATAACATCATCATCATAGAGCCATCACACCATAACATCATTATCATAGTGCCATCACACCATAACATCATCATCATAGAGCCGTCACACCATAACATCATTATCACAGAGCCTTCACACCATAACATCATCATCATAGTGCTGTCACACCATAACATCATCATCATAGTGCCGTCACACCATAACATCATCATAAGTGCCGTTTGTTTGTTTGTTTGCTTAACGCCCAGCCCACCACGCAGGGCCATATCAGGGCAGTGCTGCTTTGACATATAACGTGCGCCACACACAAGACAGAAGTCGCAGGACAGGCTTCATGTCTCACCCAGTCACATTATTCTGACACCGGACCAACCAGTCCTAGCACTAACCCCATAATGCCAGACGCCAGGCGGAGCAGCCAATAGATTGCCTATTTTAAAGTCTTAGGTATGACCCGGCCCGGGTTCGAACCCACGACCTCCCGCTCACTGGGCGGACGCCTTACCACTAGGATACCGTATTGCGATATCATAGTGCCGTCACACCATAACATCATCATCATAGTGCCGTCACACCATAACATCATCATAGTGCCGTCACACCATAACATCATCATAGAGCCGTCACACCATAACATCATCATCATAGTGCCGTCACAACATAACATCATCATCATAGTGCTGTCACACCGTAACATTATTATCATAGTGCCGTCACATCATAACATCATCATCATACGGGACTGAGTGGCCGAGTGGTAACGCACTTGCGCTTGGAAGCGAGAGGTTGCGAGTTTGACCCTGGGTCAGGGCGTTAGCAATTTTCTCCCCCCTTTCCTAACCTAGGTGGTGGGTTCAAGTGCTAGTCTTTGGGATGAGACAAAAAACCGAGGTCCCTTCGTGTACACTACATTGGGGTGTGCACGTTAAAGATCCCACGATTGACAAAAGGGTCTTTCCTGGAAAAATTGTATAGGCATAGATACAAAAATGTCCACCAAAATACCCGTGTGACTTGGAATAATAGGCCGTGAAAAGTAGGATATGCGCCGAAATGGCTGCGATCTGCTGGTCGATGTGAATGCGTGATGTATTGTGTAAAAAATTCTATCTCACACGGCATAAATAGATCCCTGCGCCTTGAGTCCGAGTCTGGAGATTGATACAGTGTGAAAAAAGTTGGTGGCATACACCAGCCATCACACCAAAGAAGAGTTAAAACACCTGGTTATTACTTAAAGGAATCTTCATACTCTTTCAGACTGCTTTGAGATTTATCACATGTATCAATGGTCGGTTTAATAGTGTATCTTTATAACATATTCGAGCACACTAGAAACAAAACATTTTAGAAACAAATCTAATGATGATTTACTGGGCTATTCCCTCAATGCCAATACAATCACTTTTACAACATTTGGGGTCACAAAGGGGGTTGACACCTTCAAACAAAATGCTTCATTATATTCAACGTCCTGACTGCAGAAGTTGACGGTTACAGGGTTAAAATGAACAACCTTAAACACTTACACCATCACTGTACGCGGTGACTGCCACAGCGTTGATGTTGGCAGCAGACGTGACGGTGACAGGGACAGGCAGGCCGGTACAGAGAGAGGAGAGGGCGGCGGTGAGTGTAGGCATCTGACTGTTGATCTGAGCGATGTAGTTGGACTGGCAAGTCAGGGAGGGGGAGTTACGCGTGCGGTACTCCATTTGGAAGGACAGACGGTAGTTGGTGTAGTACACACCTGCAACACAACCACACCATTCGTGTCTGGCAGGATGTCATTACTCACAAACATGCCATTCATTGCCTGACTGGCACAGAATTAAAAACAGTGTGCATGATTTGCACCAGCACGATGATCAACTGTGACATCATATTCAACAACTTACTCAAACAGAAGAACAACCAATATAAACCTGTAGTTCTGGCCTTGCATTGCACGTTCAAATGAGAAGAATTCAACAACCAAGTGCTTACACAAAAGGCATGCACAAAGTGAACATGGAACAAAACATACTTGTGAATTGTTTTTCATCATTAAAATGTTAACTTAAACATGAGTTACAACAGTAAGCTAGCAACAACAGCAAAAAACAACAATGACACACTTGTTTATAGTGCCTGGGAAAGGAGTTAAAGTGTTTTAGATAAACATACTGCAACTGCAGCCTTGACTTAAGTGTGTAGATCCTATTGCATGCACAGACACTAAGACAAACACACATGCACACAGACAGAGCGAGAGACAAACACAGAAACATAGACACAGGTGCAGAGTGTGAGACGTACTGGTACAGACAGGGGTGGCCCTGTCCCAGTCGTTGCCAGGGGTACAGGATATGCTGATGGTGTCGGTGTCAGGATTCTCAAAGAACTTGTAGCCAGTGTTGCATGATGCATCACAGCGATAGCCGCCAGCGGCCTGCTGGAAACACGTCACGTTACCGTTGTCTACATTCAGACTCCAGGGCACGCACTGTGGGGCTGCACACGTCAACAGAGCGTTGTCACAGCATATTGTCTTGTGTCAAATGTCACAAACACATCCACACACACACGCACACGAACACACACACACACACAGGCTGACAAATATTGCGGTACCTGTGACTTTGACCTGTACAAGACAGACGTCCTCATTGCCAGTGGGGTCTGCGGCGTCAATCTTCACAGTGTAGGTGTTGCCGATGCTGTAACGATCAATAATCAGTGGATTGACGGAGTAGCTCAAGTCCACGATGCCAGTATTCTCTGCCTGTGATAGGACGAAATTCAGGGGGTCGTAGATGGCTCGCTGATTTTCCGTAAACAGCTGCTCCTCAAAGGAACTGCGGCAGCGAATTTGTGGAGGAGATTGATCTGGTAAACACAAAATATATCAACTTGTTAAGCACATGAAAATGAAAGCTTATACCTGTTGAAACTCAATATAAAATCATGGCACACCCACAAAAGGACTGCAGGTAAATACACAACAACAGCAATCAGGCCTGACCATCCCCCTTTTTACATCTCAGTTTCTACATTTTCTGTTGATAACATCTGCAATTTACCTCCCTTTTAAGACAGGATTTGCTCAGACTTTTGGAGGTCTGAAAAGGATGTTTCCATTGTACCGTTATGTACATATTGTGTTTTTTTTTTAAAAATGTTAAATTTTCTTTTCTTAAGTGCATTCTACCTCTGACCCTGATGTTGACCACACAGGAGCCGATGTTGCCGACGTGATCGCGCGCGATGTAGGACACCTGGAGGTCAGTCTGCACCACGTCACTGACGCGGTAGTCGTTTGGCGTGATGGTCAAGTCGCTGACCATCACGTTGTCCGTGGCGATGGGCTCAGCAAAGAAAGCGCTGGACAGGTAAGTCACTTCCCGAGCCACTGATGAACAGTTGGCAAAGCTTGGCGGTGAAGTGTCTGTCAGAGAAAAAAATCATTAAATACTGGACTGGACTTGCTGCGTGTGCATACTAACTGATGTGCACACAGACACAGGCATCAATACAGTCAGAACAGGAACACACAAAAACATGACACACACAAGCGTAGACAAAACCTGATGTGCATGTGTACAAATTACACATGTACAATTGCATTATCGTAATATTGTACTAAAAACACACACACATGATACACTCACACACACACAAAAGACACACATACACAAACACACACACGCACGCTGACACACACACCTGTACAGTTTTGCGCTGTCCCGTTCCAGGCCAGGCCGCCAGTGTTAGGGTCATACTGACAGTACAGGGGCAGGTTTGACATGGGGGAGAAACCAGTGCGCTCACAGGTGTAGCTCACATAGGAGAACTCCTCGTAGGACGTGGCCACCTGCTGTGTGCCTGCAAAGGTGCCTGGGTCGGGACAGGTAGGACCTGACACAAAAATCATGTTCAATTGTCAGTAGCACACAATGACCTCAGTAAATAACACACCAAGACTGAATACGGCTGCCTTTATGGTGGGGGTGATTGAAATCAGTTGGACACAAAATCTTCCCGGTTACATGACAGGAACACTCAATGACAACAATTAACACACCAAATACATTGAAAAGCTTGGCTTTAGGTGTGAATGCAGGGGGTGCTCCTGGGGAGAAACAATCAAGTTCTCTGACAGGTTCATCATCATGGAGCTTAATGAGAACATACTATTACTGCAAGTCAGCTGGTAGACATTATTTTCTTGAAAATGCGTGTACCTCAGTAAGTGATACTCTGATGCAAGTCTTTTTTTTTCTTTCAAGAAAAGCAAACTGACCACAAACAACAACTGACAAACAATGCACACATCATTCTGCAAACCATACATGCACACAAAGATATGTATACCCACATGTACACAGAGATACACATACATATACAGGAAATTTATGTCTCAAAGGATGGATGGACTTTGCTTTTTCGTTCTGTAGCAGACGAATTTTCAGTTATGGGTACAGAAAGTAATATAAAAGAACAATGCATGCTGGACTTGATGCTCTATCACTTCTGCCCAAACATTTACAAGTTGGACAGCTGAGAATTACACATACATATAATTTTTTTTTTAAACACAAAAAACCCAGAGCAGAATAGCCTAGAGAGCCCATTTTCGCTCAGATAAAGCGTGTCACCTGACAATGCATGCTGGTAGAAAAGTCATCCACACCAACATATGACACACCTTCACAGCGCAGGTCTCCAAAGTCCCAGACACCATCAGCCCCGCAGGTGACCACTTCGTTGTTGTTAATGCCACTCCTGCCCACTCGCGTGAAGAGTGGAGCGCGACAGGTGAAGGTGAACTGTGCGCTGTAGGAACTGGAGCTGAGTGAGTAGGGCAGGCTGCCAGGTAGTCGCACAGGTATGTCGCAGTCCACACCTGTCACAAACATACATCTCACTCAATCATAGACCGAAAGACCTAAACTAGTCGGCAGACAACTCAAAGACATCATAAATATTTGATCATCTACTCTACTTCTGTGAGTGTGGTACAAAACTACGGGTACAGCTGCTAAACAGAATGTGAAGATACATGTACAGACTGCAACAGGTGTTGTGAAGATGCCAGCAAAGTATAACCAACCTACTTCCAACAGAAAATAAACTATTTTTATTGATTGATTGTTTTATTGACTTATTGATCTATTGAATGACTAATTGATCTATTGAATGACTAATTGATTGGCTGAATAACTAATTGATTGATTTTCAAAAAAGAAACAATGAGCAGCCTCTGACCAAACACTAAGAACAAATCTACCATGTTACTCTTATTTATTTACACCCCCGGTATAGGGGTGTGTATAGGTTTCGCTCGATGTGTTTGTTTGTTTGTGTTCGCATATAGATCTCAAGAATGAACGGACCGATCGTCACCAAACTTGGTGAACAGGTTCTATACATTCCTGAGACGGTCCTTACAAAAATTGGGACCAGTCAAACACACGGTTAGGGAGTTATTGGTGGAGTAAGATTCTACAAGGACTTATACAGGCACAATCGCTCCATGTGTTTGTTTGTTTGTGTTCGCATATAGATCTCAAGAATGAACGGACCGATCGTCACCAAACTTGGTGAACAGGTTCTATACATTCCTGAGACGGTCCTTACAAAAATTGGGACCAGTCAAACACACGGTTAGGGAGTTATTGGTGGATTAAGATTCTACAAGGACTTATAGAGGCACATCTTCATGGTCAAAGGGAAATAACCATTCTCACTCAGTCACTGCCACCAACTGAGAAGGTTATTTCTCTTTGACGGGGGTGTTTTTCCTACCTCATAGGAATTTCTTGTTATTAAGGAGATTTCTATAGTGCATAACTAAAAGCACTATGCGCTTGACTGGGATGGGCAGGTGGGGTGGGAAGGGGGTGGCAGGGTGGGGGTGACACAGGATAGAATGTGACTTTCATCTGCATAAGTAAGGCTTGCAATCCGTACAGAAGATGTAAATTATAAGCATTAACAGGAAGAGGGAAAAAAAGGTATGTAAAAGGTAAGCAGTAGGTGACAGAAGCATACATGATTCAACCTTCCAAACGTTGCAATTGCCAGAACTTAGAAAGAGACCAGACAACATTATTTTGTGCCAGAACAGTTAACATTTTCTGTCCCAGAAAACTAAAGGCTTGCTTATATCACAAACAACCAGAAGCTCCGCGTTTAAATGTTTAAACTCGTCATCCTAGGGAAGAACACAAACAGGGCATGGTTCATAACAAAGGGAGTTGGGACTGATGGAAAGTCAGCAGGCAACACGCAGGAATAGCACATTTTCAAAATTCACAATTCTTCAATATCCTTTGGGGGCAAAACAGAGTCCAGAACTGTTACTAAAGTTATGCTGCATGAAAATAAGGGGGAAAGGAAACACAAAACAGGAAACAGACAAGTTTCATAACTCACTGCAAACTTTCCTTAGTCATACAAAGCTGAGCAAGTCGAGAGCAACCCAGTTTGTTTTTCAGTACATAAACTATTAACACTTTTAATCATTCTTTGATCATAAACACAAGATAACAGACATAAAGCAAACAGAACAACAACCCCTCTCTGAACCATATAACATCCTTTAACCCAAAATAAAGTCCCCTGCTTTTGAATTTGTCCAAATTCCTCGCACCAGAAAGCTGTAGACAGAGACAAACACAGGCAAATCACAGAGATCCACATGTTCCAACAATAAAGCACAAAGATAAACAAACAAACACTGACAGGCACACCCAGACCTACACACACAAAGATCCACATCTCTCCAAACATAAAGCAGTACACACAGACAAACACACCCACACACATGCCTGGAACTGCAAAAGCTGCTTTTCAACTGCATGCTCAACATTTGTACACCTGAACGAACAATATTAACTGCCAGAAACTTTTCAAACATTTGCTCTTTCTAATTCTCCTAAACTAAAAGATAATGCTTTATATTGTAACACACGCATGTCAAGCATCTGACCATCTTCAACACACTGTACAGCCACCCAGCAACAATCACTTATCCCATCCTCCTTTCCATAGCAGGGTTGTTTCACCTTACTGCATAACATACATACCGTTTATTACTTCCCTGACTGAAAAATGACACAACACAGGTAATAAATGACAAAACAAGGATTCTCAAAAGCACGCTCAGACACGCTTTTTTTCTTTGCCAGAAAAAGACTTTAAACATTGTTGCACTATGACGCTGCACATGACCTTTTCATCTGCTCTCTTATACTGACAATGGGGGTTCTAACAGCACACGGTTTAGAATACCACTTTCATCCAACTCAGAGTTGGACCAGAGTGCATGTAGTAACTCGGAAACCGAAGGGGGATGGTAGCCCAGCTGGTATTGAAGTTCCTTTGTTCCGCTGTCACATGTATTGTTGTGTACACTTAAGCGACCATAGAACCAAGCATACAGCATTGCACCTCTCACAGCCCCACAAAGTACTTTGCACAGTAGTTATATACATTAAACTCCCAAAGAAGGAATGAAGTTGTCTGGCTGACGGAACGCTGAAAACATCATACAGTGGCACCCCTTTTAAAGCCCACTACCCCCCCCCCTCCAATTTAAAATGACCCCCCTCCCTCTTTTACAGTTATATATTTTAGATTTTTGGCTCACAACCTGTGTACATTTTTCTTCATGTTAAGACTCCCTCCTTTGAAGACCTGATAGCGGGCGGGGATGTAGCTCAGTCGGTAGCGCGCTGGATTTGTATCCAGTTGGCCGCTGTCAGCGTGAGTTCGTCCCCACGTTCGGCGAGAGATTTATTTCTCAGAGTCAACTTTGTGTGCAGACTCTCCTCGGTGTCCGAACACCCCTGTGTGTACACGCAAGCACAAGACCAAGTGCGCACAAAAAAGAACCTGTAATCCATGTCAGAGTTCGGTGGGTTATAGAAACACAAAAATACCCAGCATGCTTCCTCCGAAAACGGCGTATGGCTGCCTAAATGGCGGGGTAAAAAACGGCCATACACGTAAAATTCCACTCGAGCAAAAAAACCACGAGTGTACGTGGGAGTTTCAGCCCATGAACGCAGAAGAAGAAGAAGACCTGATTTTCTCAGATTTGTTGTCTTAAAAAGGGGGGTTCCTGCTGAGGAACTGTATGAACCTTCAGAAAGTGGAAAAGTAAGGGGATAAGAGGAGGCAAGCTGGCCGACTTACCTGTGATGTCACATCGCAGCAAGTTGGTATCCACGCGGTATGACAGCGTGGCCTTGTCCCACATACAGCGTGACGTCAGCTGCTGGGCGACCACCCCGAGGAGGTTACAGGACACCGTCACATAGTCCAGGTACTGCACAGGTGTCTGGGGGGACACTGTTCCCAAGGCAACCACTGGCACTTGACACGTGGCCACTGTAACAGCCACCATTACCACACTGCATTTCACTTTTATTCTTCCCGTTTACAAATAAACACCCAAGAATAAATTCAATCCCACAAAAAAATCAATGTTTTTCAGATTCAGCAATATTACAGGCATTATGATGAAGAATACCATGGTGGAGACAAAATATTATTTGATTAACTATGACAATTTAATCACGGCAGCATAACTCTATCACAAGAACACAAAAGCTCACAAGAAATCCATAACTATGGTATATGAAGCGAAGAAATGAAAAAAACTGGATGATGACTTACCAACACACACTGGTACCGCAGAGCTCCAGTTGCCATTGCTCTGACAGGTGAGAGTGGTCTGCCCCTGTGCGGTGTAGCCGAGGTCACAGAGGTAGGTGACGGAGCGACCGACGGTGAATGTGCCGGTCTCTCGCAGCATGTGACCGTTGCTGATAGACTGGGGCGGGGCAGGACACTCCACTGTGGCTGGCGACACACAGGGAGACAATGCATCATTTGCCGCCAGCTACTTCACTCAACTAAGCATCAATCACTAGCTTTTTCTATTTCTCTCAATATGCCTTCAGTCTCGGAACGTGCTTTTTTTTCTCCAAACAAGTCTTTCTTTGTCCAAAATGCCTTGCTTTCTCTAAACATGCCTTTCTCCCCCCTGCTGTAATTCAGCAAAACCTGCATCTCTGAGTTACACAAAAAGCTGAACAAAAGCAGTCATGCAGAGAGAAGAAATCTATAAATCGAGCTGAGACTGGCATTTTCTTGCAGTGCGTATTGCTACAAGTTTATGATGAAGGAGTTCATGATGCACTGACTGGGCTAATAAAATCACCAACAAATAACGTAAACTCACGTGTCTGTATACAGGTATGGTTAAGGTAGTAGACGTTCCATGGTTCCAGGCCGGTCTCTCCAGGAGGAATGGTGATTCCAAACTGACCATTGGCTGTGTAGAGCTGAGCGATGCCCACACAGTCACAGCGGTAGGTGCCCGGCGAGTTGATGCAGATTCCGTCACAGCCACCGTTGTTGAGCGAACACTCATCCAGGTCTGTGCAAACGAAAGCAGCCATACTTGATAGTCCAGTTGCTCATTCTATTGTACTTTCCACTCCTCACACACAAAGTAACTGTTCCAATTCAACTCTCTTATTTTGTTTGTTTGTTTGTTTGCTTAACGCCCAGCCGACCACGAAGGGCCATATCAGGGCGGTGCTGCTTTGACATTTAACGTGCGCCACACACAAGACAGAAGTCGCAGCACAGGTTTCATGTCTCACCCAGTCACATTATTCTGACACCGGACCAACCAGTCCTAGCACTAACCCCATGATGCCAGACGCCAGGCGGAGCAGCCACTAGATTGCCAATTTTAAAGTCTTAGGTATGACCCGGCCGGGGTTCGAACCCACGACCTCCCGATCACGGGGCGGACGCCTTACCACTAGGCCAACCGTGCCGGTTAACTCTCTTATTCATAACTATATTACCTTCATGCACTTCCCTATATACCTTCGTGCTAAATCAGTGGCCGGATTCTTTCCTTCACATCAACAAAAACATGTGGCAGGGTTAAAATTAGTGTGGGATGCAAAACCCTTTAGGGTGACTCTGAGAGCAAAAAGCTCAGGAAAACAGAAGAAGACTTCTTCCTTTCATTAGTTCGCGTCTAATGATGCTTCAAGTCTGTTTGATTAAAAATGCAGCAGCACAACTAACGCTGAATAACATACTTTTCAAAATCACTGTGTATATTCTGTGCAATGCATTCATACATAAACACCCTATAAACACCTTCCTTGTACCTTCCTTCCTTCCTATTTGCACCTGCCTTGTACCTTCTTTCCTTCCTATTTGCACCTGCCTTGTACCTTCCTTCCTTCCTATTTGCACCTGCCTTGTACCTTCCTTCCTTCCTATTTGCAACTGCCTTGTACCAACACACAGCCAAATAGGTTGAAGGGACATTAAAAACCAACAACCAATCAACCAGCACACAGTACCTACCTGCACAAGTGCGCTGGTCTGACAGCAGTTGATAGCCTGCCCCGCAGGTACAGTAGAAACTGCCAACAGTGTCCACACAGCCCTGGCTACAGCCTGACACTGACTGGCACTCATCCACATCTGTTGGCACATCACATCACATGGTATGTATCATCACATCACATTGTATTAGCATATCACATCACATCACATGGTATTTATCATCACATCACATTGTATTAGCATATCACATCACATCACATGGTATGTATCATCACATCACATTGTATTAGCATATCACATCACATCACATCACAAGCCTAAGCACATAATTTCATGCCAGACTGAGTGAGAAATATGACACCACACCATACCATCTTATATTGATTATACTGCATAACTACATGTTATATCCCATTATGCAGTACAGCAAGTGACATCACTTTTCACTTAATCACATTACACAATGCCATGTAATGTCAACTAAATCAAGTCACATCTTTTGATGACAGGTCAAATCATGTCACTTTACATCACACCACATGACAACAAATCAACCAAACTGCATTGACTCAAAAGTCTTCCCAAGGAAGCCTTTCATGAACTCCAGATATCTGTATTGGGTATCCTTTACGGCTTCTTGGTGTGATTTCTCTTATTTGGACAATGAAAGAACAATCGTCAACAATACCTTTGTGCCTATCATTCCCAGATTGCCCTATTGTCAATGTGCAGAATGTATGCAAACTCACTTCCAATGCACCCGTCTGACAAACTAGGCGCAGATCTGAAGACAAACATTCAAACATTCATCCCTGCCATGAAACACTTCCAACACAGCGCTGATAAGTGGACACTTGTTACTCACTGACGCATGTAGGCGGAGATGACTGGCCACAGTTGAAGATGGCGGAGCCGGTGAGAGTGAAGCCAGGCCTACAGTCCACCCTCAGCGTCTGTTCGTCAACCACGTTGACAGAGGGAGACACTGTGCCATTGGCCACGTAGGGCACGGGGCAAGGGACGCCTGAAATCATAACTAGGCATTAAGCAGAAGAAAGTTGTTGTTTTATTTTAATGCTTCTTATTCTTTCAAGTATCAGGAGATTCTGAATAAGTCTCACTTGCTGTTGTTTTGCATATTTGTCTCCCCTGAAAGCGGCATATGGCTGCCTAAATGGTGTGGTAAAAACGGTCATACATGTAAAACCCACCCTGCAAAAAACACGAGTTTACTTGGGAGTTTCAGCCCATGAACTCAGAAGAAGAAGAAGAGGAATTTTCCATATTTAGACTTTGAATGCTTGTTTCAGTTTATTTTTAGCACTCTGCCTCACTTGGTTATGATTTAGGCTTTGACAAACTGCTGACCCAAAGAGAGGGAAAAGAGCAAGCACTGCACCACTGGCCGCACAGAAAGCAAGAGGAGGGCTACCTACAACTCCTCAAGCAACTCATTATCCTTAAACAGTGGTGTTGTGGTAGGGGTGTGATCAGGGTATATCAAGTATCATATTAAGCTACGTGGAGAACTAGAAGTTGGATACCTGAAATAGTAGTCTTACCACAAGTATATGACAGTACTGTTCGGAGGGACAGAGTATGCAGTATGTCTTCCTATCTGAAATGATGAGTATTGCACAGGATGCCTGACATCCCACATGCAACTACACTGTCACACCACCACCACCTGCTGCACACCGTTTGTCTCCCCTCTCATTCTTTTATAAACACAAGTACTTTTCTTCTCCAGTGAAGATGAAAACTTTAAGCTAAAAGTTAATTAAACCAACATAAATTGTCATGTCAGAGTGATATAACATTTCCATCAAAAAAAGAAAGACTCAAAACTCCAACGTACGTGCACAGGTGGGGACGGAGCCGGACCACTGCCCATTCTCACACAGCAGGTTGGCAGAGCCGCGCAGTTCATACAGAGAGTTGGTGCAGGTAAAGTTGATGACCGAGCCATGGTCAAAGCCGTTGCCCGCGGTAACCAGGTACCTGCCTTGGAAGGGATCTTGTACCGAGGGGCATGACTGGACGGCTGTCCGAAAAGGATAAATAAACAAGTTGAGTGGATTAAGATAAAGATGATCAATGAGATCTACTGTATTGTTCTTACAACTCATGACTATTCCCCCATGGCATTTAGCAACAGTTAAAGCAGATAAGCTAGCTGTGGTGGTCAAAAGTGTATCTTGACCACTTATAATGAAATATTCCTGCATCATACAATAAAATCCTTTCTATAATAAATAGCCTCTCTCTCCAAGTTTAAGACCTTTATCTTAAACTGACATCACCATAGTTACACACAGGTTAACTTTGAATGTCATGTAATTGCACAATTCCAAACCCAAAAACTCTCCAGAGTTGAGTTGTTGCAATGAAGCATAACTTACAGGAGCAGAAGGGCGGAGAGTCCCAGCTGCCCGTGTTGCGACATTTCACAGGTGTCGAGAAGGAAAGCTGAAAGCCTGATTTACAAGCGTACGTTGCCGTGTCACCAGAGTAGGGGCCACTGACTGACACCAGGTAACCGTTGGTTATGTCAGAAGGGGGTCCGCAAAACACACCTATCATGAACACGCAAATCAACATTTAATTGCTACACATTTAAGATTTTTTTTTTTAAACATCACAAAAACATTAGCCTTGATAACCTGAACCATAAATCAACGTGACTGCAACGTGATGAATAATTTCTTTGAACAATAATTAACACATGCTTAAACAAGTTGTCAGTATTTGATACTGAATACCTGTACCACTCTTGACATTTCTTCACATTTGTAACTCTGTTAATGTTCAGCTGAAAAAAGATCATTCTCATTACATAAAGTACGAACATCATCATTTTCAAATATCTTTTGTAAAATGATCCAGAGAGTGTGTACTGGAGTGATCATAAAGTACAGGCCAATACAAAGAATAACAGTGCAGTGTTGTTCCCAGCCTCACAGAACAAGAGGTCAGTTGGACCTAGATTGAAAATACAGTGTATGGTGGAAAAATTGATGGTCAAAAGACCTCCTACATGTCAAAACTATTGCACGGTCGACTGACCAGGGGTCAGACTAATAGTTTTGACATGTACGAGGTCTTTTGACCATCAACTTTCCCACCATAGGGACCTATACACATACATAGTGTATCAAATAAAAAAAAGTATGTATCAATGACCGAAAATCGCGGCCTGGGAACAATACTGATAGTGCATGGATAACATGTATATTTCTAATCCGAAGCTTTCTCAGTTTTTATGCATGAGCCTTTTTAAACTAAATCCTTGCCAGCAAACAAGACAGTGACCAATGGCACACAGACCACACAAAACCTGCTCAAACACAGTCACCAAAATGTAACAACCAAAATAACCTTACAAATATGCAAAATCCTCACCAAGTGAAATCACACACAAACACACTCAAACTCGCTCACACCTCACACTGACACACACACCCTGATATGCAAATTACACAATATATAGGAAGACCCCTGAAAATCACTGATGGCAATATGAAAATCAAGCTCCCCGAACACCAAAGTTTATGCCTTTTAAGATAAGCTAATGCTGCGAACTTAAGATCATAAACTACATTCCATATTACTACACCCTATGACACCATTAAATCGGATTACTGTGATTCTTGAGAAAAAGCACCAGTTGAAAACCAAGCTTAACACAAGCGACTAATCATCCCACCCCAGGCAGATCAAGTGTGTACCTGCGTAAGTGCTGTAGTCTGCCAAAGAAAGGTATATTCAGAATAAATAACTGTGCAGTAAATTGTATGAGTGTGATAATAAAGCAAAAGAAAACGCAAATAAAACTGACAACAAACTGAAGAAGCGCATAATCTTTTTGTGTCTCTCAATAATTAAATTAGATCAACATTTTATCATTACACATGGGTGCACAAATGGTAAAAGAAAACAATCCCTTGTGAACTATTCACAGGGAGAATAATCTTGCTATGATAAGTATACTTCAATTGCTAACACAAGTACTTTTGAAAACAAGAAGAGCAAACGCTCGATCGAGTCACTTTCGCAGTTCTGAATATTATATGAGGCATCAGATGGACAGGAAGAAATTGCTATTCACAACACAATGAGTCACGTTCACATAAAATTTGAGCCCGGTCACTTTTATAGTTTTCGAGAAAAGCCCAACGTTAAGTTGTGTGTTGCCGAACAGAAAAGGCTAGTTATCTCCCTTGTTTTTCTGATAACGTTCGTAAAAGGCTACAGATGTAAATACTTTGATGTAAAGAATAATCCTACAAAGTTTCAATCACATCCGATGAACTTTGTCAAAGATATAAAATGTCTAATTTTTCCTTTGACGCTGACCTGTGACCTTGAAAAAGGTCAAAGGTCAACGAAACCATCGTTAAAGTGTAGAGGTCATTGGAGGTCACGACTAAACAAAATATGAGCCCGATCGCTTTGATAGTTTCCGAGAAAAGTCCAACGTTAAGGTGGTGTCTACGGACGGCCGGCCGGCCGGCCGGCCGGACGGCCGGCCGGACAGACTAACACTGACCGATTACATAGAGTCACTTTTTCTCAAGTGACTCAAAAACTGCACATTTCCTGCTCCTTTGAAACCTGGGGTTTCATACAGATTTTAAACAAACACAACAACCTTATTATTTGACTATTGCAACAAAATGTCAATTAAAATACTTTGCTGAAAATAAATCCTTCGGTACTATTGACTGCAAATACTAAATCCTCTTTGATTTTTGATCTATCACACACACACACACACACAGACGGACCGCAAGTGACTCACGTTTACAAGTGGGCAAAGTGTCCTGGCTCCAGATGCCCCCTGCACCACAGCGCAGACCCACAGAGTTCTGTCCCACGTAGATGCCGGTGAAGACGTACTCGCTGGCACACTGCATCACAATGGACTGACTGTAGTTTGCCGTGTAGGTCGTGGCCAATGTGGAGTCCACTATGGGGGAACAGCCTGCATTGAACGTGGCGCTGAAGCCAACGGCTCTGCCTGTTGCCCCGGTAACCATGGAGAGCTCTGCACGGCCATTCTGTGCAATGAAGGATGCAGGAGCTGTGGACCCTGTGAAGCCTGACCCTGTGTGCACTGCAGACCCATCGGCTGTCACCTGTGTTTGTTGTGCAAAATATGGATGAATAAAACAAGAAAAGACAATAGAGAAAGAAAAAACATGAAGTATAAAAAAATAAAACAGAAAAAAAAACCAAAGATTGAATCCTTCAGATCTTCCCTTTAAAATCCCCCCCCCTCCCCCAAGATCACCCACAACACGCACATGTGAGTTTTTGCTGTTGCCTAATCTTCAGAACTAGCTCACTAAGGACAACTCCGATCAAGAGTAAAGTCTCACCCCAAACAATTGAATGTCAACAGGTACAAAGTATTACTAACAGGCCATGACCACGACAGACACCTAATTACCCAGGGTCCCCACTGGTTTTTAGAAACAAAATTCCATGACTTTTCCATGAGCCTCAATAACATTTTCCATGACTAGATCCACAGGTCGCCATTTCCGAACACGCAAACTTTTTACGTCTTGTCACTGCCAGTTTTGACACTGGCTTGCTTTGCAGTGAATTTGAGTCAGTTTCTACGCAGTGTCTCTTCGACAAGCAAGTCAAGCATTTGCTACGCAATCAGATTATCGGTAATGTTTGCTGGTCCTGTCATTTCACTAAACTGGACCAGCCACTGTTTGTATCCATCTGCACTTTCGTAAATTCCGGTTTTTTTCACCACGATACACAGTTCATTGCGAAGATCTTCCTCGGTAATTTGTTCCAATTCCGCATACTGTTTGTTGTCAAGAAACAACTCGAAAGAAAGTTTCAAACTCATCATCCTCCATCTTGCTTGTCGAAGCGCTAAAGTACTTTATCGATGCAAAAACAAAAGCAGAAAACTTCGACGAAACCGACTCAAATGCAGCGTAGACGACACGACGAGATACCGGAAGGAAGTGAGCCTCGCTTTGACTCAAGTGCCGTTAAAAATACCGTTATTCTCGTATGCAAATACGAACGAGAAGTTGGTCATACGAACAAGCCTTGTGCTGGCGACGCAAATCGGGGAATGGCTGGGCGACGAAAATCGCCGCTGGCGTGCTAAAGTTATTTGTTTTTCTTTCTTATTTTTGTTAAATTCCATGACTTTCCAGGCCTGGAAAATTAAAAATCAAATTCCATGACTTTCCAGGTTTTCCATGACCTGTACGAACCCTGTTACCTGAAGAAAATCCTTTCCAAATTCAAAGCTGAAGCCCGGGTCAAAGGTGACTGTGAGTGTCCGTCCAGCCTGGACCTGAATGGTGTAGTCGCACTGCAGGATGTTGGGGTACAGGTTGGTCTGGTAACCAGGGGATACCACCCGCCCGGTGTTGGCCGAAAGGTCAAACTGGCAACCTGGGGAAACAGTAAACCATGTTGTTGGGGCCAAGAGCTGCATCAGCTATACTTTTGTACATGGTCATTGTGAGTCAAATCAAACCAACACAGGAACGTCACTTTCTTTTGGCCACACAAACACACCGACTCTTTTCTTCTTGAGAGCAGTCTCTGAAACATGGTAAACTCAGGTAAATCACAGGTACGACAACATGAGTACTGCTTCAACATCAACAAAACTTGGTCCCTAAGTGTTTGTCAAGAAAACAAGTCATATTTTAGGTCATTCTGCTGACAGCATTCAGCCCCCCCCCCTCCCCCCATAGCAAACATGGTCACAAGAGCAGAGTTGCAGCCCCCCCCCCCCATAGCAAACATGGTCACAAGAGCAGAGTTGCAGCCCCCCCACCCCCCATAGCAAACATGGTCACAAGAGCAGAGTTGCAGCCCCCCCCCCCCCCATAGCAAACATGGCCACAAGAGCAGTTGCAGCCCCCCCCCCCCCCCATAGCAAACATGGTCACAAGAGGAGAGTTGCAGCCCCACCCCCCCCCCCCCATAGCAAACATGGCCACAAGAGCAGAGTTGCAGCCCCCCCCCCCCGCTCCCCCCATAGCAAACATGGCCACAAGAGCGGAGTTGCAGCCCCCCCCCCCCCCATAGCAAACATGGCCACAAGAGCAGAGTTGCAGCCCCCCCCCCCCCATAGCAAACATGGCCACAAGAGCAGAGTTGCAGCCCCCCCCCCCCCCATAGCAAACATGGCCACAAGAGCAGAGTTGCAGCCCCCCCCCCCCCCCCCATAGCAAACATGGTCACAAGAGGAGAGTTGCAGCCCCACCCCCCCCCCCCCCATAGCAAACATGGCCACAAGAGCAGAGTTGCAGCCCCCCCCTCCCCCCATAGCAAACATGGCCACAAGAGCGGAGTTGCAGCCCCCCCCCCCCCCCATAGCAAACATGGCCACAAGAGCAGAGTTGCAGCCCCCCCCCCCCCCCCATAGCAAACATGGCCACAATAGCAGAGTTGCAGCCCCCCCCCCCCCCATAGCAAACATGGCCACAAGAGCAGAGTTGCAGCCCCCCCCCCCCCCCATAGCAAACATGGCCACAAGAGCAGAGTTGCAGCCCCCCCCCCCCCCCCCCCAAAGCAAACATGGCCACAAGAGCAGAGTTGCAGGAGACGTGAAGACCTGACAAAAACTGTGGACTTCACCTAGGTCAGCAAACTATGAATTTTTCACCATGACCAACAATCTGAACACACAGAAAGAGTTTAAAGAGGAGCTAACATTCGCATAACAAAACATGGACCATAGACAGCTTTATTTACCAGCTTGATATGCGAAGAGAAAACCACGAGAGGTGCTGGCATGATAGGATGTGAACTGCACCAGCAAGGAGCTTGCAGTGGACAGCAACATTCTCTGGTTGTCTGCCGTCACCATGGCCACTGCAGAGACGTCGCTGCCTGTCATGGAAGCTAGCGATGACGCCTGGGACGTGGAACCATCGAAAACTTGGATGATGTCACCCGCAGCCAGGTCAAGGTCCAGGATCTGTGCAAACATACAGGTGCTGCTTGTCTCATCGCTCTGTCACTTGCTGTGTTTCACACACACACACAGACAAACAGGCTCACAGGCTGTGCAAGTATGCGCGCTAGACACCTGAAGGAAACAAGGGCTCAGAAACTGTGTAGGAAAACAGCTAAGAGTGGGAAACTATGTTTTCACAGGTTCCGCCCATAATGTACATTTCCCCAATTTAAGACTCCCTCCTTTTCTAAGGCCCAATTTTCTTCAGATCTCTGCAGGTCTCAAATAGGAGGAGGGGATGAGGTTCTACTGCATAACTTTTCAGGCACAACAAAGCTCCATTCACAATACCACACAAATGAAGGGGACAGACAAGACTTACATGCAGAGTAACTATCTGTCGTCCAGGAGCGTGAATAAGCCACTGCATGACAGTGTCCCCCAGGTAGTAGATGGGGTACAGAGTGGAGTGGAAGCGCTGTGGAGTGGAGGTAGCGTACAGGTCACCTCCCTCGCCCGGCACTGTCTGCAGACCTTCACCACACAAAGACACATTTTGTTCAGCATTAACATGCGAGTTACTTTGTCTTTTTCTCATGCCATGATGTTTTTGGTTGATATATTCTTCTTTTTATACAACTGGATCATTAGGAACTAAGGCCTAAAAAAAAAATAGGTGTGGTTACGGTAACCCGACCTACCCTATTTTTAGGGGCCGACCCTATAACTTTTTATTACATTTGTCAAAAAACAAAACAAAAACAAAAACACCAGAGTGCAGAAAACGCAATGAAAGCGAAAGCGCTCGAGTCGCACACTTATTTCCCTGTCAAGTAGGTCTAATTTGTACACATTAGAAAAAAAAGTTAAAAAAAAAAAAATGTGATTGCCTACCTTCCTACCCTATTTTTTTTGGCTATGTTACCGTAACCACACCTATTTTTTTTTTGGGCCTAAACCAAAATGTTCTAAACTTGAAATTGTATCCAACTGTCAGACAGCTGTACAGAGAAAAGAACACAATGTACACACAATGAAGAGTGTCATTAAAAATAGAACCTGATACTTATTCACACTGATCTTGCCTCCCATCTGTCACTGCTCCACATCATCTTTACAAAGAAGGGGGTTGGGACGAGTTCCAGGGAGCGAAGAGGAGTAAGAGAAGACCTACTTGGCATTGTGCTGTAGCCTGGACATGTCTTGACGTACAGCGTGCAGCAAGCAGCAACCTTGGTTGTGGGCATGCTGCTGTAGCGACGACACTGGCCTGTGAAGCTGTCATACACGTAGGCCACGCACTGCGCGTCACTGCTGCACTGCACGCCGCAGTTTGTGGCGTCTAGCTGCCGGCTGTTGGACGCCACCTCCCCGTCCTCTGCTGACTGGCCAGCCACTTCCACCATGGAACACTGGAACTCTGCACACACATCACAACATGCACCACTTGCTCTCAGAATGTTTGGCAAACCACAGAGAGATTGTGGGCGGCAAAGTTTAGTGGGGGGTGGAGGTTGGGTGTGTATGTCTGTGTGTGGACTTAACCAATTGGTGTGAAGCCGGGCGCTGTGGCAGGGTGGTAAGACGTCGGCCTCTTAATCGGAAGGTCGAGGGTTCGAATCCCGGCCGCGGCCGCCTGGTGGGTTAAGTGTGGAGATTTTTCCGATCTCCCAGGTCAACTTATGTGCAGACCTGCTAGTGGCTTATCCCCCTTCGTCTGTACACGCAAGCACAAGACCAAGTGCGCACGGAAAAGATCCTGTAATTCATGTCAGAGTTCGGTGGGTTATAGAAACATGAAAATACTCAGCATGCTTCCTCCGAAAGCGGCGTATGGCTGCCTTATTGGCGGGGTAAAAACGGTCATACACGTAAAATTCCACTCGTGCAAAAACATGAGTGTACATGGGAGTTTCAGCCCACGAACGCAGAAGAAGAAGGTGTGAAGGCTTGGATCGTCATATCGACAGATATCTATGACAAATTCACAATGTTTTGTGGGTCACTGGAAAAATGTGAATTAACTCAATCAATTGATATGAAAGGCTGGATAGTCAGACCTACAAACATATAACAAAGGCAGGAACACTGTCTTCTGAACAGCTCATAAGACTACTTAGTAGCAAATAATCAATTAGTTTTGCACTTCAACTCTTGTCCACAAAAAGATAGAGAAAATAGTACTTACACTGAAAACAGAATAATAACATAATCGAAAATTTTTAATTACATTTTGATTTAATATAATATACTTACCCAATTCTTATGAATGCATTGACTTTAGTCTCACATGCTAGATGTCGAAAAAACATCTCAAATTACCTGCCCTTAGTAGGGTGGTA
The DNA here is from genome assembly GCF_037325665.1 of Littorina saxatilis. Taxonomy (NCBI): domain Eukaryota; kingdom Metazoa; phylum Mollusca; class Gastropoda; order Littorinimorpha; family Littorinidae; genus Littorina; species Littorina saxatilis. The sequence continues at coordinate 25,636,245 of NC_090252.1, read as the reverse complement.
ACCAAGCTAAAAGCGACGCCATAGCCGTTGCTATGGCCTGACCTTGCTCGGTTACCCATAACACCCTGCGCACCACGTGAGCGCCCGCATCCGTAATAATCATTCGAGACTATTAATCAAACAAACACCCCAAGGACATAATCCAGCGGGGATGGATGGGAGGGTATTAACTATAAGAATTGGGTAAGTATATTATATTAAATCAAAATTTAATTAAAAATTTTCGATTTAATCACATATTCTTACTCCAATTCTTATGAATGCAGATTCCTCCTAAAGGTGGAGGGAACCTACTTATGTCCTTGTAAGAACCTGCCCTGCAGCAACTAAAACCAGCAATGAACTGGAGCCGTCTAGCCGCGTGCAGGAGATATCCCGAAGATAGAAACCGATGAACACATCATCTGATCTCCAGTAAGCCGTTTGCAAAGCTTCGCCTAGGCGACCAGAACGCAACACGGCAATAAATGTAGCAGAGCCCCTAGAGAGAGACAAATAAAAGATGTCTCTTTCGCTCCATTGTAAAGACATAAGAACCTGAGCTAAAGCTCGTGGTTCCAAAAGACAGTAACGTCAAAAAAGGGATTAAAAAAGTCTAACCAGTCAGTTAGAAAATCCGAATCTTCCGGAGCGAGAATCCTCCCAAGAGGAGGGAATCAAACACCAGAGGATATTGACCAGGTTTCTGAAACCCCAAAACCTGGCCAAAAACCGTGAACAAACGGCACCAAAAGCCCTAAGGCTACATCCTCTAGCAAACCCCAAAAACGCATGCGCCTCACTGCCCTAAAGGGCTGAGGCCCAGAGTAAGTAGAACAAAGTCCCACGCGCTAAACAAGGGGGAGCCTCTAAACCTCATAAAACAAGGTCCTTTGATCATGCCCACAAGAGCGCCATGAGCAACAGAAGAGAGGCCTATTTGTTTCAAAACAGCTGAGATAGCCGAGACGCCGGAACCTCAAAGAAGAGGCCCAGCTGCCCAAAGCCAAAAACTGAAACAGAGGTGAAAAACCACCTGGCTTGAGAGAGGGGCGCTAAGGAGTTGCACCCCCGCTCTAAATCCCCAATTGGCCAAAGAGGCCAAAAAAGGAGCATACACAGATAAAGTGGAGGAAATATATGCTTCGTGCCCAAAGACCAGAGTCAGAACCCATGATCTAAAACACAAACAGCACGCCTCCAGACCCGTAAGCAGATGGGCCAACCCCTGAGCAAGCCCTGAGAGGACCTGTTGAGCGAGTCGGCCAGATCGCAGAGCTGGCCGGGGAGATATTCCCCTGAGAAAATGATTTAGTGTGAAAACCCAATCAGAATCCCTTATACTCTGTCTGACAGGGAGTGAGAACTTGCTCACCCCAGCTAGTTCACATAAGAAGCAACAGACGAATTGCCCGAATGCAACAGGACATGCCTGTAAATAGCCAAAAAGGAAAGGCTAGTAGACTAAGAGCTACTGCTCCTAACCTCAGGCAAAAGAGAAGCCCAAGGATTTGCGTCTACATCACAGCCTCAAGACTGCAATTGCCAGTGCAGGCCCCATCTAGACGAAAACGCATCCATAAAGCGGTCTAAGTCCAGGGGGAAACAAAGCTAGGGAAAAAAGTCCCCTGAGCGATCCAAAAGGATTCCAGCCACCTTCCCGCGTGGAGGAACCCACTCTGGAGGAGGACCCTCATGTCCCAGACCTGTGAGGCCGAACCCCCCAAAAAACTTGAGGAAAGACTAGAGGGCCAGCATAGCTATCGATACCGTCCGACCGAAGAACGGGTCTAAAGACCCCCCAGAGGCCTGCTCTCGTGCCAGTCTGGCAGTGAAAAGAGCTTAAAGCCTCCCTATTCTCTCTTGTGTGAAGAATAAACCTTCCAAGAGACAAAGTCGAACAGCATGCCCAGGTAAAAAACCTGGGATAAGGACAGCTCGGAATTTTGCCTGGTTACTGAGAGCACCAGACAAAAAGCCTGGTTCAACACCAAAAGAAAATGCAGCTGATAAGCTGATTGACCTTGAAAAAGCTCAACCAGCCCCCGAGATAGTCCAGAGACCAACACCCCCAGAAACCGAGCCCTTTCCTGTGTGCAGAAACGCAGAAGGAAAGCTCATGTGAGAGCCCGAGGAAAATCTCAGCCAAAGCTGAAAGCTCTAGCCCATGCCGCCCACCTCCCGCAGAGAGGGAGGAGACACTGAACCAAAACCCCCTTTGTAACCGGGAGCGCATAAATGCGCTGCCAGAGGTCCAAGAAGGAAGGGAAAGATTCCAGCTATTGAGTAGGTTTTAACAACCCCCGAAAAAGCCTGACCCTTGCTTCCTGCAATCAGCATGAAATCAACCCCTTGTAAAGGAAGGAGATCACACCAAGCAAAAACAATGTGGGCCTAAAACGTCACCGAGAAACTTCTCCGCTCCGTGACGACCCTAGCCCAAGCTGCCAGCAGCCTGGCTAAAGCCTTATCCAAGGCATCCTCCCTAACCCAAAAGAGCGTTCAGGGAGGATAAGATTGCCTATAAGAAAGCACAGAAGAGAGTCTCAACCAAAGCAGAAAACTCCAAACCATGCCATCCTAGCTCCTCCAGAGAGGAGAGGGAGGAGTAACATAATGAAAACTGTAAGGCTTCTTTTTAAGCCCCCCCAGAAACCGAGCCCTTTCCTGTGTGCAGAAACGCAGAAGGAAAGCTCATGTGAGAGCACCGAGGAAAATCTCAGCCAAAGCTGAAAGCTCTAGCCCATGCCAACCCACCTCCCGCAGAGAGGGAGGAGACACTGAACCAAAACACCCCTTTGTAACCGGGAGCGCATAAAAGCGCTGCCAGAGGTCCAAGAAGGAAGGGAAAGATTCCAGCTATTGAGTAGGTTTTAACAACCCCCGAAAAAGCCTGACCCCTGCTTCCTGCAATCAGCATGAAATCAAACCCCTTGTAAAGGAAGGAGATCACACCAAACAAAAACAATGTGGGCCTAAAACGTCACCGAGAAACTTCTCCGCTCAGTGACGACCCTAGCCCAAGCTGCCAGCAGCCTGGCTAAAGCCTTATCCAAGGCATCCTCCCTAACCCAAAAGAGCGTTCAGGGAGGATAAGATTGCCTATAAGAAAGCACAGAAGAGAGTCTCAACCAAAGCAGAAAACTCCAAACCATGCCATCCTAGCTCCTCCAGAGAGGAGAGGGAGGAGTAACATCATGAAAACTGTAAGGCTTCTTTTTAAGCCTACTGTCTATATGATACTTACCGAGACAGTACTATTCTTGCACATTATCTATTATAGGCCGAAAAAATTGGACAAAACGCTGCGTGGGTACAATTATCTCCCATAACCATGCGCCACCGTGGATCCCAAGCACTGTCTGAGTGCTTCCCCCTTACAGGATGTAGGTGGCGCGTCCTCTTTCTTTATGAGCTGCAGACCCTCAAAAAGCCCATAACATATCAAGAGGGGAGGCGGGAGGGAAACTCTAATAGTACTGTCTCGGTAAGTATCATATAGACAGTAGGCTTAAAAAGAAGCCTTACAGTCAATATAACACTTACCTCGACAGTACTATTCTTGCACAGAATACCAGAGTGGTGTGAGGGTGATATGTAGAGTATTAAACTCCTTAATCAAAATCACTTAAATCCAAGGATTAAGATACCCAGGCAATTTTCGAACAGTACTACCGTAAAAGAAAATATACCCAAGAAAAATACCTTAGACTGACGTGACCATGCTGGCAACCACTGCTTTGGCAATGCCATACGACTGGTCAAGCCTGAGACTGGAAAAGTCTCGCATATAGTGGTTAATAAACGTGGCTGGAGTCTTCCAGAACGCGACCGCCATTATGCTTTGGAGCGAGGCACCCCGCACGTGCGCCAACGAGGAGCCGATAGCCCGAATCTCGTGTGCCCTGATGTCAGGGACCACATCCACTTGAGCATGAACATAAGCCTGTTTGATAAGCAAGGTCAGCCAACGAGCTAAAGTTTGTCTAGAAATATCCGATTGGTACTTCGGATTAAGCGAGACAAACAGTGACCGCTTAGAAGACCGAAAGCTACGTGTTCTATCCAGGTACACTCTAAGGGCACGTACTGGGCAGAGGAAGCGATCAGGGTCATCATGTTCAAGAGTGGGAGCCAAGGCTTGAATGACTACTGGTTTGGACAACTCCGAGGCATTCTGATTCTTGGCTCGAAAGTCTGGTAAGAAAGCCAACGTCACCTGATGTGTGGTGAACTCAATGTCAAATTCCAGGCCACTCAAAGCTTGAATACCACTGAGTCTACGGCAAGTGGCTAAAGCGATGAGGAACACAGTCTTAAAAGTCAGGAACTTGATACTAATGCCTGCCAGGGGTTCAAACTCCTTGCTACGCAGGAGTTTGAGAACCAGGAAGACATCCCACTTGGGAAATGAAACCCGAGGTTTAGACACCGCTGCATTGCTAATACCCGAAAGGACATTAGCAATGAGGGAGGAACTGATCAAGTGTTCAGGTCTGCGACCAGTAGCAGCCGCAATCGTGGAAGTGATGGCAGATTTGTATCCAAGAAGAGTCTTAGAAGAAAGACTCTTCTTTTGATACACTTCCACCAGGAAGTTGGCCAAGTCCTGTGTTGAGGGATAAAGCGGCTTTATCCCCTTGGACAAGGCGAAGGAGGCCCAAGCTCTCCAGCGTAAGTCATAGAGCTGATTAGTTGATCGCCTCTTAGCGTTCAGGGAAAACTCTACTGAACTCTTGTGCAATCCTAGTGCAAGCAGTTTGGAGCGCACAAGAGCCATGCGGTCAAGCACAGACTCTCTGGACGTGGATGAGGGAGGCCTGATCGAGGCTGGAGCAGACTTCCCCCGTCCAGATTCAGAGGTAGAGGGTCTACGTGGGTGAGACCGCGAAGATCTGGAAACCACGGAGCTGTTGGCCAGTAAGGCGCGACCAAAATCAGTCTTGGCCGTTCCTGCAGATACTTTGCCAGTACCCTCGGAATCAGAGATGTCGGGGGATAGGCGTAAGCATCGAGGAGCCTCCACGAGAGAGTGAATGCGTCCACGTGGAACGCATTCGTGTCTCGAAAGGGGCTGACGTACCTGGGAAGCCGAGCGCTGAATCGAGTTGCGAACAGATCGATCAGAGGACGGTCCCACCTTGCCCACAGACGCCGTAGAACGTTGTGAGCGATGGTCCATTCTGTGGGGAGAACCTGATCGCCCCGACTGAGAATGTCGGCCAGGGCGTTCAGTTTCCCCGGAACGAATTGGACTGACATCCGGACCTGATTCGTCTGGCACCAGAGCAGAATCTCCTCCGCTAACAGGGAGAGGGACCGAGAATTGGTGCCCCCCTGGTGGCGAAGGTAAGCTAGGCATGTGGTGTTGTCCCCGTGGACCAATACATCCTGATCCCGAATCAGGAGGCGAAACTCCAACAGAGCCCGACGAACCGCCTCCAACTCTAGAAAGTTGATGTGTAGGAGGGACTCCTCCTGGGTCCAGACCCCCTGGGCCTCGTGCAGGTCCAGGTGGGCCCCCCAACCCCGCGTAGAAGCGTCGGTGTACAGGAAGAGAGACGGCCGTCTCGGTTGGATAGGCACCGCAGAGTTGAGCCAGATCGGGTCCAGCCATTGGACTACAGCCTCGTGAAACCAAGGCCCGATCTGGACCAACTCGGTGTAATCGAGAGGCCTGGAAGTCCGATCTGCTACTGCCCGTTGCAGGGGACGTTTGTGTAGCCTTGCAAGGGGCAGCAGCAGAGCGACAGACTCCATGGAACCCAACAGTTCCGCCAGCCGTCTGTGAGGAACAGCGCGGCAAGCCTGAATGGAGAGGATCTTTCGCCTCAGGGAGAGGATTCTGTCCGGGGAGGGAGACACAGTGTAAAGCACTGTGTCGAACGCCATCCCCAAGTAGCAAAACTGCTGGGCTGGCACGAGGTCCGACTTGTGCCACTGTATCTGGAACCCCAAAGCATGGGTCCGGTCCAGGACCTGCCGGGTGTGTTGGAGGCATTGATCGCGAGACTGGGCCAGGGTGAGCCAATCGTCCAAATATTGACGCAGACGCACACCCTGAGCTCTGACCAACGCCGCCAGCTCCTTGACCACCTTTGTAAAAATCAGCGGGGCCAAGGACAGGCCGAATGGGAGGGCCCGAAACTCGAACACTGTGCCCTCCCAAACAAACCGGAGCAGATGTCGGTACCCCGGGGCCACCAGGATGTGGAAGTAAGCATCCTGGAGGTCCACAGACGTGGCCCAATCGTTTGGCCGGATGGCCAACCGGACCGACGAAGGGGTTTCCATCTTGAACTTGCACCTGCGAAGGTACAAGTTCAAGGTGGAGAGGTCCAACACCGGCCTGAACCTGCCGTCCTTTTTGGGGACGGTGAACAGGCGGGAGTAGAACCCCGGAGAAGGCTGAGCAAGGGGGTAGACAGCCTTCTTCTCGACCAACGAGTTCACCTCGTCTTGAAGAGCCTGCCATCTGGCAGGGTCTCGAGGAGGGGGGAACGTCAAAGGTAGAGCGGACAATGGAGGTTGTGACGACAGCGGTAGAGAAAACCCCGACCCCACCACCCTCAAGATAAACTGGTTGGAGACCAGTCTGCCCCACATGTCGCGGGCCCGAAAAAGGGAACCGACGGACGAAAGAGGGGCAACTTGAGGGGGCGTCAACGTAGGGCCGGGACTCACTGAAAATTCTGCTGGCGGGCAGGCGCAGGCTTGCGACCACCCCCCTGGTGGTGCTGCTTACCCTTACCTGTCTGAGCACCCTTCTTCTTGCGCTTGGGAGCACGAGAAGCCGGGGCCGCAGGGGGGAACGCGACAGGCGCCTGAGAGGAGGAAGAAGGAGGCAGTGAAACTGGCTTCTTCTTCTTCTTCTTCTGAGGCTGGTAGCTGGAGGTGACTGTAGCACTTCTCTTACTCCCCGCCGACGTCGCCGAAGCAGCGAGGCCAACCATCAGAGAATCAGTGTTCCTCTGGCGTGTGGACTCCACCACAGAACGGACAGTGCCCGGATGAAAAAGGGAAGAAGGCTGAGGAAACGTGTTCCTCAGACTCTTCCTCATATCCGGAGGCACTAAAGAAGTAGCCAGAAAATGATCACGGAACAGGGCCAACAAGTGGACCCGTGTTCCAATGGCCAATTCTGCCGCAGTCGTCACGCACGATCGCACGGCATGCAAAGCCCGATCCACTCGAACCGTGTCAAGGACCCGAGTGGAATCGGACTCTGCCCGATCGGGAGGGTCCAACAGTGTGGACAGCGTGCTCATCCATGTCAAGGCCTGTGATTGGGCCTCGACAATGGAAGAAACGGTGGCCTCAAGATTGTAGAACGAAGCAGAGCTCAGTTCCACCTTCTTGACCGAAGGCACCTCCCCAACGAACACATCACCGTCAGCCCCACCCTGAACACTCGAAGTCTGGAAAGGGAGAGTTCGAGAGTCAAAGGGAAAAGGGAGGGACGAAACAGATTGGACACGAGGAAACAGTGGAGGTGCGCCTCCCGAAGGAAAGCACGGCACTGAATCCGCGTCCTCCCGAGGAACATAGGTCGCGTTCGCACGTGAATCTGTACTCCTCAGGCGATGTGCTGCCGCTTCCACCGTGGCACTAAGACTAGGGTGGAACGCGAATTGCTGGCGGCCGGATCGTTCATAAAACGAGCCGCCGGCAGACGCGGCGTGTGCCTCCCGCGCCCGGGCCGAAGCGGACTCAAAGGACGAGAGGGCGTCGGAGGGAAGGACGTCCTGAAACTGTTCAAACGTCCTTCTAGCTGTGCGAGGGAGAGCCTCCTGCCTCTCGTCCTCAGACTCCACGTCCTGTGTGTCAACCGCAGGGTTGGGAACACTAGACGACAGACGCTTAAGAGAGGCATCCGTGGCGTCAAGACGCCGCGTGATGTCTGTCATGTACTGTTGGAAAGTACGAAGCATAGCTTCGGAAGTTCCATCAGAAACCGGCAAGGGTAGAGGATCAGTGTTAACCTCAGGGCGACCCTGATCCTCCTCCCCATCGTCCTCTGACTCACTCTCCTCTTCACTTCCCGACAACTCCTCAACAGCAGGAGTGTAGGAAGCTTGAGGGGGAGGAGCCGAAAGTGATGAAGTAGGCTGTGACGAAACGCCCACTGAAGCAAGAGGCCGCGAAGACCCCTGCCCCAAAGACGAAACGTCTCCAGCAGCCGAAGGGAGAGAACAACAAAAACCCTGCGACTGTTGGGTCAGTCCAGCCAACGAACCCCCGCCATTTATAGACTGAACAGGGACCCATCGGGTCTGATCAGAAAAGAAATGGTCCGGTCCGGTCGGGGGTGCCGATCCGGTCCGGTCGGGTGGTCCGGTGTTCCGGTGGTCCGGTCCGGTCGAGTGGTCCGGTGTTCCGGTGGTCCGGTCCGGTCCGGTGGTCCGGTCCGGTGGTCCGGTCCGGTCCCGTACCATCCGGAGGTCCCGTTCGGCACAGAACCATCCGTACCCACAAAAGTGTTCGGGTGGTTCGGTCCGGACGTGGAAACACCGTACCATCCGGACCCGTAGGTCCGGTGGTCCGGTGTGTTCCGGTTCGGTGCCAGACCACCCGGACCAACAGAGGTGGTCGGGTGGTCCGGTCCCGACCGGACCACTGGTCCCGTACCGTACCATCCGGACCCGTAGGTCCGGTGTGTTCCGGTTCGGTGCCAGACCACCCGGACCAACAGAGGTGGTCGGGTGGTCCGGTCCCGACCGGACCACTGGTCCCGTACCGTACCATCCGGACCCGTAGGTCCGGGGGTCCGGCAAGGGCCAGAGGTACTGTCCCGCACCGGACCCTAAGGTCCGGTACGGTCCCGTACCATGGGTCCCGTCCGGACCAAACCCGGAGGTCAAGTCCAGTCGGGACCCGTGGGTCCGGTTCGATCCCGACCCGTAAGCCTGGACCGTTCCGGACCCTTGGTCCGGACCATCCGTCACCCGAACACCAGACGCTAAGGAATGGCGTGGGGTCAAGACGGTCCGGTCGGAGGTGTCGGTCTGAGCAACAGAAACAATGTTCCCGTCGCCCTGACCATTCGACAGAAGTACCACGTTCTGTCGAACACCTCCACGTCCAGTAACTAGTCGGCCGGAGCGTTTCATAGAGGGACAGCCACCAGTCACACGGACGTCAGAGGGAACCGTAGTAGCAGTGGTCGTAGGCACGAAGCCTGAAACCCCTGCCCCCACAGGACCGCCCTGAACGGGGTCAATTCGCATCCCAACCCCAGCGGGGAGGGAATTCATAGACCCCGTCATCTCCTCCGATCTCCCCCCCCATGAGTCCGAGACTACTGTCGAAACAGCAGTAGACGACCCAGCGAGGGAGTTCAGAGGAGGACCCGTGTCCCTCCTGGCTTCCACAGCGGTGGAAACCGAGGAGGGCACAGGAGAGGCACCGGAAAAGAAAGAAGTCGAAACCTGAGTCTCTCCCGTAGCCCCTAGATCAGATTCACCAACCCCCAAAGAGGGTTGGGAATCGACCCGCCCCCGGATTCGAGCCAGGGAGGAGAAGGAAACCTTCCCCCCAGGCTTGAAACCGGGAGGAGCTGAAGCCTGAGACTGAGGGCCGGACAACGGCGTCGAAGGGGGGGAAGCGTGTTCCACGGAAGGAGAAGGAGAAAGACGCTTTTTCTTTCCCCTCGACCTTTCCCGAACCTTCGACGGCGCAGCCCCGCCCGAAGTCCCAGGTTCAAGCCCAGCCTGTTTGAGCAAACTCGCATTGAGCTTGCTCAAACAGGCTTTCTCCGCCCTCCCTCTCCGCAAACGCAAAGCGTTTGGGGAGGGAGAGTCGGAGCGCCGAAAGGTCCCCCTGTCCGTGCGCAAAACATGACGCTGTGCGCCCGGAGAAGGGTTGCCCCCGGCAGACTCTGGTTCCGTAGAACCAGAGCCCAAAACAAGACGAGACATCCTACCTCGCCCTGTACGTACCCTTAAAAAATCGAGAATTAACAAAATTCAAAGAAAATTAGGTCAATACTCAAGTGAATGAGGCGAAACGAGAAGCAGACGACCGGTCACCACGAAGTAGGACGGTAGGCACGCCGAGTCCGCCACACAACAACGGAGGCACAAGTTGGAAGAAAAACAACGTAGCCTCAAGCCAGAAGTGGAATAACACACAAAAATCCAACAGGTGGTAATCCACACAGAAAAGAAGACTCTAGAATCCAAAATAATCCGGGAGCGCAGCAGAAACACAGCCTACTGTCACGCGCGAAAAAAGAAAGAGGACGCGCCACCTACATCCTGTAAGGGGGAAGCACTCAGACAGTGCTTGGGATCCACGGTGGCGCATGGTTATGGGAGATAATTGTACCCACGCAGCGTTTTGTCCAATTTTTTCGGCCTATAATAGATAATGTGCAAGAATAGTACTGTCGAGGTAAGTGTTATATTGACTCCTTGTTCCCTGTGGTCTGTAAGCGAAGCTAAAAACTAGCCCCTGGCAATAAAAAAGTCCGGATCAGACCCTGAGCCTGAAAAATTCCCTGCTATCTTCTTCCGCACTAAAAGTGAGGACGAAGCAGCCTGAAACCCCGAAGCCAGCAGACCCCTGCGTATGAAGCAGCGGGAAAGGTATAGGCTGAAGACCACTATCCTAAGGTGCGGATCAAGCCAAAAAGTGTGGCATGGGGTAGGCAATCACCGCAGACTCAGCAAATGAAACAAATTGCGAGAAAGCCTGTGAAAACCCAAAGCCATCCCGGAAGAGGAAGGAGGAGAGACACCCCCAACCTATCCGGGACAAAGTAAACTGCAACAGCAGCCGCTCTATGTATGGGAAGCCTACAACCAGTAGGCAACCCTATACACTCCCCCTCCTCAAACAAGGAGTCCGAACCTAACCACCAGTTGTGTAAAACACAAAAGGAGGGGAGACAGGGGAGGTCGCGCACTAAACACTCCTGCCGATAACACTGCCAAGAGTGTGGATGAAAAGCGTGATCAGTCTCTGACTGCCAACCCAAAACCGCCCACCTGAACAAGAGGTGGGGGGAAGAGGGGTTGGTAACTGGCACAGATCTCTGCCGAGAAGGAGAGAGAGTGGAGAAACAAGACAAAGCCGGGCCCGGCGCGTCTTACCCCACCCGCTGTGCGAGAGAAGCATCCCAGTGCTAAGAACCAGACTACCTGGTTTGAACCACAACTCACCCCAAGTGGGGAGGGGGGTGGTCCAGCACAGCCGCAACCCCTAGAGGGGGTAAGGACTGAAACAGAGAAACGGCCGGAAACGGCCGATCCTCACTCGTCCACCTGCCGAAGTCAAGTAGCCCTATCACTCACCCACCCCTAGGGGGGGGGGGGGGGGTGACCTATGCTGGCTAAGGACAATGACCACTGGCCAGGCGATACTATAGCCGAGTCCCCGCAGACCATTGTGAATACAAAGAATGGGAGACTGGAGAGAAAGAGTATGTTCTGTCTCCGCCCGTCCCAGGTAGACAGCCGGCACAGCCCGTGCAGAAAACAAAACGGAGCAAAGCTCATTGTTCCCTGACCACTGTGCGAGACACCCTGCCGAGAACAAAAGAGAGTCAAGCTCATTGTTTCGCGACCGCTACCCGCGACAAGCGCGGGCAGCTAACACAGCACCTGTCCCCAATGGAGCAGAGAAGAAGTATGTAACGTAGCCTGGAAAGCCGTACATAGCACCCCCGCTGTGAAGAAAGGCCTGAGCCACGCCATGCCCCGGATGGGGAGGGGGGTGGCTCTTCACAGCAGTAAGAGCGACGGAGAGAGACGAACCGAAAAACGGCCGACCCCCCTCCGTCCACCTGCCGTAGTCCTATAGCCCACCGCCCACCCACCCCGATAGGGGAGGAGAACGATTGTCAGGCCAGGACAATAGAGGCACAGACTGTGAAGACAGTCTAACAGCGCCCACCCCGTCCAACCCAGAGGGAGGGAAAGGGTGGACCCGCGACAAGCGCGGGCAGCTAACACAGCCACCTGTCCCAAAAGGAGCAGAGAAGGAGTATGTAACGTAGCCTGGAAAGCCGTACATAGCACCCCCGCTGTGTAGAAAGGCCTGAGCCACGCCATGCCCCAGATGGGGAGGGGGGTGGCTCGTCACAGCAGTAAGAGCGACGGAGAGAGACGAACCGAGCAACGAGGGGGCTCCGTCCACCTGCCGTAGTCCTATAGCCCACCGCCCACCCACCCCGATAGGGGAGGAGAACGATTGTCGGGCCAGGACAATAGAGGCACAGACTGTGAAGACAGTCCAACAGCGCCCACCCCGTCCAACCCAGAGGGAGGAAAAGGGTGGAACGCTGCTCCAGCCCCCACCCGATTCCGCCCGGTGGGCGGGAAAGAGTGAGCCACTGATACCCCCCCCACCCTGCCCCAAATGGAGCAGAGAAGGGGTATGTAACGTAGCCTGGAAAGCTGCCACCCAAACTCGCCCGGGGGGCGGGAAAGGGTGGGAAGCTAACACAGCCCCCTGCCCGCAAAGGGCAGAGTGGGACAAGCCCAGGCCGTGACTTACCGTGCCCCCTCTCTCCCTCTCCCACCAGGGGAGAGAGCTGACTTCCCACCGCAGCAGTGCTAAAAGCAAGCTGAGCGGGAAGAGACAGAGAGGAAGCAGCAGCCCCCTGCCCCCAATGGGACAGGGATGGACCAAGGCCAGGCTGCGACTTACCATGCCCCCCCTCTCCCTCTCCCACCAGGGGAGAGAGCTGACTTCCCACCGCAGCAGTGCTAAAAGCAAGCTGAGCGGGAAGAGACAGAGAGGAAGCAGACCCCCTCTCCCTACGGAGAGAGTGCTCGCGAACAACCCAGTCTACCAGTGGCAGAAAGGACTGAACCGAACTGGCCCTTTGCACTAGACCTCAGTGCGAAGCTGACGAACGGGAGGGCGGGAACCGCCGCTCGCGCCTGAAACAGCTGAGAATACAGACACAAAACATCGTTAAGTCCCCCCAAAAGGAGGACATCGACTGATTCCTCTTACACAGAGAAAGGGGAAAGAATAGCCACACGGCCACCCCCCCCCCCCCCATCAGTCGCACCGACGACGATCCAACAAAAAGTCTATAAGAAGCCTAAAGGCTGATTAACCCCAACAGGACTAGCGAGCTGTGAAAGAACTGAACCCGCCCTCGGAGGGATAGGAACATAAAGAGAAGTGCTGTTTGACGGATCTACGACCCGCATAATAGGCAAATCAAAGTTCTTAGGCTACTCTTAGGCATAGTTTTCTAAACCAGGCTAAGAGCCTTGTCACCTTCCAGTCTCGCGCCACGTTTAGCTTTGTTGTCGGCCATTTTAAGACCGGCGAAAAACAGTCACCCAGAACAAAAAACTTCTGCGTGCGTGTTCAACACAAAGCTATCAACATTTATACCAAACATAAACAGGAAAGATCTCACCAAAAGGTAGACGGACAGGTAGACCCCCAAGAACCGGCTAGTCTCAAGGACGAGCAGGCATGTGAAGGCCAAAAGTGAGAGCGAAATTCGGACACGTCCACCGTGTGTTGTCGAAAGTCGAGAAAGATTATTACGGATGCGGGCGCTCACGTGGTGCGCAGGGTGTTATGGGTAACCGAGCAAGGTCAGGCCATAGCAACGGCTATGGCGTCGCTTTTAGCTTGGTTACCACCCTACTAAGGGCAGGTAATTTGAGAGGTTTTTTCGACATCTAGCATGTGAGACTAAAGTCAATGCATTCATAAGAATTGGAGTAAGAATATGTGATTAAATAATAATGATAGCACATTCATTTAGCGCTTTCCTACAACTTAAAGGGCTTTACAATGGAGAATTTTTGTTTACTATAATTTACATCAGTTGAGTCTTAATTGAGTCTTGCATTAAGTAACATGCATACACTTAATACTTTTGCAATTTCAGAGACTTTGTCATGGTTGTAACGTTCCTTATGCTACCTACCCGACTGCCAAGTGAGTTGGAAACCGCTGTCCTGGTAGCTGCCGTCAGACAGGAAGCGCACGACAGCGTAGTTGTTGCTGCTGACAAACACACCAGAGGCAGCACCGCCAGACAAGCGAGTCATGAGAGTGCTGGTCGACAGCGTCTTCCCTCCAGCCCACAGCTCCACAAAATCAACATCACGCTCCGTTTTTAGTGATACAAACTGCAAAAGATACAATCTTGCTGTGAATTGACTATCTCAGCCGGTAAAGAAGATACAATCTTGCTGTGAATTGACTATTTCAGCAGGTAAAGAAGAGCGGACTAACTGAGCTTGTGGGATATGTATGTGTGGTATTGCGTGGTTACAAAGTAGACAAGACAGTTGAGGAACCTGGTGTAGCCATCTTTATTACCCGAAGTTCCACTTACAAAACGTGAGTTCTTTCCCTTGCGTCGTCTGCATGGTAGGCCGAAGTGGGCGTAGTTCGACCTATCCAACAGTATATGTAGTGTTGTTTCCAGCCCTCGGTCTTCAGTGAATGACTCATAGTTTGTTTATCTGATGTATTGGTCTGACCCCTAGACGGTTGATCATCCGATAGTTTTGAAATGTAGGTCTTCTGATCAACAATTTTCATACCAAGTGGACAAAGACAAGACACTTGGATCTATAAATTTTTTAATCCAGGTCCAACTGGCCTTTTGTTCTCTGATACTGGAACAAAACTGCATATTGAGCATCTGCGGTATATTCAACGCCATATGAAGTAACATTTGGCATTATTCAGAGGTTTTTGCACCAGGTTAATGTAGATCCAGTTTCTTATTTAAAAAAAAAAGTTCACTATGTTCATATAACCCTTTTTGAAAAACAACAACGGGCACAATGGCTTGGTGGTAAGACGCCGGCCTCCAAAGCGGAAGGTCGTGGGTTCGAATCTGGGCCTCGCCTGGTGGGATAAGGTGGAGATTTTTCCGATCTCCCAGGTCAACTTACGTGCAGACCTGCTAGAGCCTAACCCCCCTTCGTGTGTACATGCAGCACAAGACCAAGTGTGCACGGAAAAGATCCTGTAATCCATGTCAGAGTTTGGTGGGTTATAAAAACACAAAAATACCCAGCATGCTTCCTCCGAAAGCAGCGTATGGCTGCCTAAATTGCGGGTTAAAAACGGTCATACATGTAAAAATTCACTCATGCAAAAACACGAGTGTACATGGGAGTAAGAAGAAGAAGAAGAAAAACAACAACTTTTTTTCACGCTCAGAATAACCCATACGGGTCATTGAAATTCAGAACCGAACCACTAATTCTCAAATTCATGGATCGACCCAGCCAAAATGTAGGCCACAAACAGAGCCACGTCACCCCCGGTGAATCCTTCTGGCAGACATTTCACTGTCATCACATCACAAACCTGTATCTGTATCCGCGTCCCTATGGCGCCCTCTATCACCCACTGGCAAGTCTGGGTGGGGAGGTAATTGCCACTGCTACTTGGGTAGGTCAGACTGCCCTGCTTTTCCGTCAGATAATATGAGCACTTGGCTGAAAGACACAAATATGCATTGCTCAAGACACAAAATTTGAAAAGTTGCAGAAGCACAAAGTTCACCACTTTCAAAATAATGGGAACTCAACTGAGTGCTCTAAATGAAGGCGACAGTAAGTGGTATCTATTATTAACCATTTTCGGGGGCACCCAAGACAACGCAAAGCATTGAATGAACATGTGGCTCTCATCCTGATTACCAACATGAGCGCAGCATTAATTACAGATAGTCTGTTACAATGTGACTTCTTGACAACGTGTATGTTGTTGATTAAATTCATTCCAATCAACAACAATTAACATTAAACAGAACTTGCAGTTATTTAAATCACACGAGAGAAAATTCAAAAGTACACAAGTCTAAAGAAACCAAGTTTGCTCTTATCTCTTTTGTATTCCTGCAACAAAGGAGCTCAGTGAATAGCTTGTTGCAAAGCGATGAAAGTAGAAACTGACCTGGACACTGCCTTTCATCAGAGTCGTCTCCACAGTTGTTCTCCCCATTGCACACATTGGACTGGCCCACACAGCGCCCGTTGTCACAGCGGAATGTGCCTGGAAAGGTTACAAAGCTAACACTCAAAACGTCGCAAAACACAGCTTGAAGTTTACAAACAAGTAGTGAAACTAATGTGCAAAGTTGTACTCGTACATCTCAATAAAACATACTGGCAACTGATGCACGATTGCAGGGTGGGGAGATTGTTAAATCAGTAGAGGTGCTGGCTTTAAAACCAGTTGTCGCTGTCGGCATGAGTTCTACCCCAACGTTTGGTGAGGGATTTATTTGTCCGAGCACCGCCGTGTGGACGCATGCGCACAATAAAGATCCCAAAGTCACAGCGAAAGTCTCAGGCCTTAAAAAACACAAAAAGTATACCAAATACCAAAAATATAAAGCCCCTGTGCTCCATTGGCCCAACACAGGGATCTCGTTTACCGGTAATTTCCGGTATTTTACCGATTGAGATTCGCCAATACCGATTAAAAAAAATGGGTACTCGGTCAGTGTCACATGATTGTTAATTGGTTTGAACGGGGTAAAAATAAAGAGTGGAAAATAAAATCCTTTATAAAGATTCCATGGTCTGTACTAGAGAGAGCGAGAGAGAGAATTGAATTGAATTGAACTTTATTTAACAAGGATTAAGATTTAAGGCTACGCCTTTTCTTACAATCTGTCCTTGGGACGCACAGACACACAATGATCAAATTCAAAAATTAAAAATTTAAAAAGTTTACCAACAAAAGGAGGTCAGAAAACTTCAGCACGTGATGATAGAGAGAGAGAGAGAGAGAGAGAGAGAGAGAGAGAGAGAGAGAGAGAGAGAGAGAGAGAGAGAGAGAGAGAGAGAGAGAGAGAGAGAGACTCAGACTCAGAACTTTATTACAAAAGGTAAAAAGAATGGAGTTGGCTAGCTAGGTCGTCTTGGGTCATTGCTGTGAGAGAGAGAGAGAGAGAGAGAGAGAGAGAGAGAGAGAGAGAGAGAGAGAGAGAGAGAGAGAGAGAGAGAGAGAGAGAGAGAGAGAGAGAGAGAGAGTTGCATGGCTCGTTATGACAGGTGTCATGTTGATACAATGTTGCCATTGTCTCATGGAAAACAAATTGATGAGGCTTGATGTCGCAATGTCGTGTTAACGAAACGTCAAAAATGACCCGAATCTATTCTACAGAAAACGTCTGCATGTCAATGGCATTGATAAACATTGATTAAGTCATTGTTTGCCTTTGACTGGCTGCCTTGGCAGGTTGACCGATTTTTGTGAGAGCATTGTGGTCGGCTCATGATGTCATACCGGTTTGAAAGATATCTAGCGCAATCACTGCAACAGTCCCCAAAGTGACCATTCACAGCAATGACCCAAGACGACCTAGCTAGCCAACTCCATTCTTTTTACCTTTTAATTGTTATTTCTTGTTATACATGATATACAAACACTCACTGTCAGTGCAGGGTGTAGCCTGACAAACAAAGGGCAGATCAAGGTCACAGTTGCCCAGGTACCAGGTCCAGGTGCTGCCAGAACCCCGCGTCATGTAGCTGCAGTCTCCAGCGCCGATGTCTGGCTGTTGGTAGCCCCACACGCCCACGTCTGCCACCGTGCTGCCGCTGTCGCTCCAACGTCCCTGTGTCATATCTCCGGTCAGCCCGCGTCGGTTGTAACCTGTTGAGTCATGACACCAGGTGAATGCTGAGCTGTTCAATAATTGTCTTCAATTCATGGTCCGATTATCATGTGTAAACATCGTATATGCTCTGATTTAAGCATGCGCCAATAAAAACAACACCAAGTAAACAAAATAAACACATAATTTGTCACTGCATACAGTCCAC